>NW_027513286.1:51631-103660 GCF_048772815.1 Callospermophilus lateralis
TTACGAGTTTCCGAAATACCAGCAAATATTTTTTCATCCAAACTTGATGATACATGGTGGTAAGGACAAGTACACAAATCCCACTTGGCTCACCAAATTTTGTTCGTCTAGGTTGACGCATTCGTCTACAGTAGAAGTTTTTAATTTTAGGTTTTACTCTGTTATCTCCTATATACATAGATGAATTAGGAACTCTAAAACCAACATGGTTTGTAGTAGCTCTTTGAAACTTGACAAAATAAAGGAGTTCTCAGTTTTTTCTCTGTGATTTGTTTCCGCTTCAAGTAGCCCTAAGCAGAGACTGTGGAGAAGCAATTTCATTGAGAGGGGTTGCCAAGCTTCTAAGAAATAACGAGTTTCCGAAATACCAGAAAATATTTTTTCACCGAATCTTGATGATACTTGGTGGTAAGAAAAAGTATACAAATCCCACTTGGCTCACCAAATTTTGTTCTTCTAGGTTAAAGCATTCGTCTACAGTAGCAGTTTTTATTTTTAGGTTTTACTTTGTTCTCTAATATATAGATAGATGAATTTGGAACTCTGAATCCAACATGGTTTGAAGTAGCCCTTTGAAACTTGAAAAAATTAAGCAGTTCTCAGTTTTGTCTCTATGATTTGTTTCCGCTTCAAGTAGCCCTCAGCAGAGACTTTGGAAAAGCACTTTCATTGAGAGGTGTTGCAAAGCTTCTAAGAAATAACGAGTTTCCGAATTACCAGCAAATATTTTTTCACCCAATGTTGATGATACTTGGTGGTAATGATCGGTACACAAAGCCCACTTGACCCCCCAAATTTTTTTCTTCTAGGTTTACGCTTTCGTTTACAGTAGCAGTTTATATTTTAGGTTCCCTCTGTTCTCTCTTATACAGATAGATGAATTTGGAACTCTAAATCCAACATGGTTAGTAGTAGCTCTTTGAAACTTGACAAAATAAAGGAGTTCTCAGGTTTGTCTCTATGATTTGTTTCCACTTCATGTAGCCCTAAGCAGAAACTGTGGAATAGCACTTCCATTGAAAGGGGTTGCTAAGCTTCCAATAAATTACGAGTTTCCGAAATACCAGCAAAATTTTTTCACCCAATGTTGATGATACTTGGTGGTAATTATCAGTACACAAATCCCACTTGGTTCACCACATTTTGTTCTTCTAGTTGAAGCGTTTCGTTTACAGTAGCAGTTTTATTTTTAGGTTTCACTCTGTTCTCTCCTATATAGATAGATGAATTTGGAACTCTAAATCCAACATGGTTTTTAGTAGCTCTTTGAAACTTGACAAAATAAAGGAGTTCTCAGTTTTGTCTCTATGATTTGTTTCCGCTTTCTGTAGCCCTAGGCACAGACTGTGGAAAAGCACTTTCATTGAGAGGGGTGGCCAATCTTCTAAAAAATAACGAATTTTCCGAAATACCAGCAAACATTTTTTCACCCAATGTTGATGATACTTGGTGGTAATGATCAGTACACAAATCCCACTTGGCTCACGAAATGTTGTTCTTCTGCGTTGAAGCGTTCGTCTACAGTAGCAGTTTTTATATTTGGGTATTACTCTGTTCTCTCCTACATAGATAGATGAATTTGGAACACTAAATCCAACATAGTGTGTAATAGCTCTTTGAAACTTGACAAAGTAAAGGAGTTCTCAGTTTTTTCTCTATGGTTTGTTTCCTCTTCAAGGCGCCCTAGGCACAGACTGTGGAATAGCACTTTCATTGAGAGGGGTTACCAAGGTTTTAAGAAATAACGAGTTTCCGAAATACCAGCAAATATTTTTTCACCCAATCTTGATGAAACTTGGTGGTAATGATCAGTACAAAAATCCCAGTTGGCTCACCAAATTTTGTTCTTCTAGGTTGAAGCGTTCGTTTACAGTAGCAGTTTTTATTTTTAGGTTTCACTCTATTCTCTCCTATATAGATAGATGAATTTGGAACTCTAAATCTAGCATGGTTTGTAGTAGCTCTTTGAAATTTGACAAAATAAAGGAGTTTTCAGTTTTGTCTCTATTGTTTGTTTCCTCTTCAAATAGCCCTAGGCACAGACTGTGGAAAAGCATTTTCATTGAGAGGGGTTGAAAAGCTTCTAAGAAATAAAGATTTTCCAAAATTCCAGCAAATGTTTTTCACCCAATCTTGATGATACTTGGTAGTAATGATCGGTACACAAATCCCACTTGACTCACCAAATTTTCTTCTTCTAGGTTGAAGCGTTCGTTTACAGTAGCAGTTTATATTTTTAGTTTCCCTCTGTTCTCTCCTATATAGATAGATGAATTTCAAACTCTAAATCCAACATGGTTTGTAGTAGCTCTTTGAAACTTCACAAAATAAAGGAGTTCTCAGTTTTGTCTCTATGATTTGTTTCCGCTTCATGTAGCCCTAAGCCGAGACTGTGGAAAAGCACTTTCATTGAAAGGGGTTGCCAAGCTTCCAAGAAATTATGAGTTTCCGAAATACCAGCAAATATTTTTTCACCCAATGTTGATGATACGTGGTGGTAATGACAAGTACACAAATCCCACTTGGCTCACCAAATTTTGTTCTTCTAGGTGGAAGCGTTCGTTTACAGTAGCAGTTTTATTTTTAGGTTTCACTCTGTTCTCTCCTATATAGATAGATAAATTTGGAACACTAAATCCAACATGGTTTGTAGTAGCTCTTTGAAAGTTGACAAAATAAAGGAGTTCTCAGTTTTGTCTCTATGGTTTGTTTCCTCTTCAAGTATCCATAGGCACAGAATGTGGTAAAGCACTTTCATTCAGAGGGGTTGCTATGCTTCTAAGAAATAACGAGTTTCCGAAATACCAGCAAATATTTTTTCACGAATGTTGATGATACTTGGTGGTAATGATCAGTACACAAATCCCACTTGGCTCACCAAATTTTGTTCTTCTGGGTTGAAGCGTTCGTCTACAGTAGCAGTTTTTATATATAGGTTTCACTCAGTTCTCTCCTACATAGATTGATGAATTTGGAACTCTAAATCCAACATGGTGTGTAATAGCTCTTTGAAACTTGACAAAGTAAAGGAGTTCTCAGTTTTGTCTCTATGGTTTGTTTCCTCTTTAAGTCGCCCTAGGCACAGACTGTGGAAAAGCACTTTCATTGAGAGGGGTTGCCAAGCTTTTAAGAAATAACGAGTTTCCGAAATACCAGCAAATATTTTTTCACCAATGTTGATGATACTTGGTGGTAATGATCAGTACACAAATCCCACTTGGCTCAACAAATTTTGTTCTTCTACTTTGAAGCGTTCGTCTACAGTAGCAATTTTAATATTTAGGTTTCACTCTGTTCTCTCCTATATAGATTGATGAATTTGGAACTCTAAATCCAACATGGTGTGTAATAGCTCTTTGAAACTTGAAAAAGTAAAGGAGTTCTCAGTTTTGTCTCTATGGTATGTTTCCTCTTCAATTAGCCCTGGGCACAGACTGTGGAAAAGCACTTTCATTGAGAGGGGTTGCCAATCTTCTAAGAAATAACGAATTTCCGAAATACCAGCAAATATTTTTTCAGCCAAAGTTGATGATACTTGGTGGTAATGATCAGTACACAAATCCCACTTGGCTCACCAAATTTTGATCTTCTAGGTTGAAGCGATCGTTTACAGTAGCAGTTTTTATTTTTAGGTTTCACTCTGTTCTCTCCTATATAGATAGATGAATTTGGAACTCTAAATCCAACATGGTTTGTAGTAGCTCTTTGATACTTGACAAAATAAAGAAGTTCTCACTTTTGTCTCTATGGTTTGTTTCCTCTTCAAGAAGCCATAAGCAGAGACTGTGGAAAAGCACTTTCATTGAAAGGCATTGCAAACTTCCAAGAAATTACGAGTTTCCGAAATACCAGCAAATATTTTTTCACCCAAACTTGATGATACTTGGTGGTCATGATCGGTACACAAATCTCACAGGACTCACCAAATTTTGTTCTTCTAGGTTGAGGCGTTCGTTTACAGTAGCTGTTGTATTTTTAGGTTTCACTCTGTTGTCTCCTATATAGTTAGATGAATTTGGAACTCTAAATCAAACATGGTTTGTAGTAGCTCTTTGACACTTGACAAAATAAAGAAGTTCTCAGTTTTGTCTCTACGGTTTGTTTCCTCTTCAAGTACCCCTAAGAACCGACTGTGAAGAAGCACTTTCATTTAGATGGGTTGCCAAGCTTCCAAGAAATTACGAGTTTCCGAAATACCAGCAAATATTTTTTCACCCAATCTTGATGATACTTGGTGCTAATGAATGGTACACAAATCCCACTTGACTCACCAAATTTTGTTCTTCTAGTTTGATGCATTCGATTACAGTAGCAGTTTATATTTTTAGGTTCCCTCTGTTCTCTCATATATAAATAGATGAATTTGGAACTCTAAATCAAACATGGTTTGTAGTATCTCTTTGAAACTTGACAAAATAAAGGAGTTCTCAGTTTTGTCTCTATGATTTGTTTCCGCTTCATGTAGCCCTAAGCAGCAACTGTGGAAAAGCACTTTCATTGAAAGGGGTTGCCAAGCTTTCCAGAAATTACGAGTATCCGAAATAACAGCAAATATTTTTTCACCCAATGTTGATCATACGTGGTGGTAATGACAAGTACACAAATTCCACTTGGCTGACCAAATTTTGTTTTTCTAGGTTGAAGCATTCATTTACAGTAGCAGTTTTAATTTTTAGGTTTCACTCTGTTCTCTCCTAAATAGATAGATGAATTTGGAACTTTAAATCCAACATCGTTTGTAGTAGCTCTTTGAAACTTGACAAAATAAACGAGTTCTCAGTTTTGTCTCTATGTTTTGTTTCCTCTTCAAGTAGCCCTAGGCACAGACTGTGGAAAACCACTTTCATTGAAAGGGGTTGCCTAGCTTCTAAGAAATAACGAGTTTCCGAAATACCAGCATATATTTTTTCACCCAATGTCGATGATACTTGGTGGTAATGATCTGTACACAAATCCCACCTGGCTCACCAAATTTTGTTCTTCTACTTTGAAGCGTTCGTCTACAGTAGCAATATTAATATTTAGGTTTCACTCTGTTCTCTCCTATATATATATAGATGAATTTGGAACTCTAAATCCAACATCGTGTGTAATAGCTCTTTGAAACTTGACAAAATAAAGGAGTTCTCAGTTTTGTATCTATGATTTGTTTCCGCTTCATGTAGCCCTAAGCAGGGACTGTGAAAAAGCACTTTCATTGAAAGGGGTTGCCAAGCTTTCAAGAAATTACGAGTATCCGAAATACCAGCAAATATTTTTTCACCCAATGTTGATCATACATGGTGGTAATGACAAGTACACAAATTCCACTTTGCTGACCAAATTTTGTTTTTCTAGGTTGAAGCATTCATTTACAGTAGCAGTTTTTATTTTTAGGTTTCACTCTGTTCTCTCCTAAATAGATAGATGAATTTGGAACTTTAAATCCAACATCGTTTGTAGTAGCTCTTTGAAACTTGACAAAATAAACGAGTTCTCAGTTTTGTCTCTATGTTTTGTTTCCTCTTCAAGTAGCCCTAGGCACAGACTGTGGAAAACCACTTTCATTGAAAGGGGTTGCCAAGCTTCTAAGAAATAACGAGTTTCCGAAATACCAGCATATATTTTTTCACCCAATGTCGATGATACTTGGTGGTAATGATCTGTACCCAAATCCCACCTGGCTCACCAAATTTTGTTCTTCTACTTTGAAGCGTTCGTCTACAGTAGCAATATTAATATTTAGGTTTCACTCTGTTCTCTCCTATATATATATAGATGAATTTGGAACTCTAAATCCAACATCGTGTGTAATAGCTCTTTGAAACTTGACAAAATAAAGGAGTTCTCAGTTTTGTATCTATGATTTGTTTCCGCTTCATGTAGCCCTAAGCAGGGACTGTGAAAAGCACTTTCATTGAAAGGGGTTGCCAAGCTTTCAAGAAATTACGAGTATCCGAAATACCAGCAAATATTTTTTCACCCAATGTTGATCATACGTGGTGGTAATGACAAGTACACAAATTCCACTTGGCTGACCAAATTTTGTTTTTCTAGGTTGAAGCGTTCATTTACAGTAGCAGTTTTAATTTTTAGGTTTCACTCTGTTCTCTCCTATATAGATAGATGAATTTGGAACTTTAAATCCAACATGGTTTGTAGTAGCTCTTTGAAACTTGACAAAATAAACGAGTTCTCTGTTTTGTCTCTATGTTTTGTTTCCTCTTCAAGTAGCCCTAGGCACAGACTGTGGAAAACCACTTTCATTGAAAGGGGTTGAAAAGCTTCTAAGAAATAACGAGTTTCCGAAATACCAGCAAATATTTTTTCACCCAATGTCGATGATACTTGGTGGTAATGATCTGTACACAAATCCCACCTGGATCACCAAATTTTGTTCTTCTACTTTGAAGCGTTCGTCTACAGTAGCAATATTAATATTTAGGTTTCACTCTGTTCTCTCCTATATATATAGATGAATTTGGAACTCTAAATCCAACATCGTGTGTAATAGCTCTTTCAAACTTGACAAAATAAAGGAGTTTTCAGTTTTGTATCTATGATTTGTTTCCGCTTCAAGTAGCTTTAAGCAGAGACTGTGGAGAAGCACTTTCATTGATGGGGGTTGCCAAGCTTCCAAGAAAATACGAGTTTTGAAATAGCAGCAAATATTTTTTCACCCAATCTTGATGATACGTGGTGGTAATGACAAGTCCACAAATCCCACTTTGCTCACCAAATTTTGTTCTTCTAGGTTAAAGCGTTCGTTTACAGTAGCAGTTTTATTTTTTGGTTTCACTCTGTTCTCTCCTATATAGATAGATGAATATGGAATTCTAAATCCAGCATGCTTTGTAGTAGCTCGTTGAAACTTGACAAAATAAAGGAGTTCTCAGTTTTGTCTCTATGGTTTGTTTCCTCTTCAAGTAGCCCTAGGCACAGATGGTGGAAAAGCACATTCATTGAGAGGGGTTGCTAAGCTTCTACGAAATAACGAGTTTTGGAAATACCAGCAAATATTTTTTTCTCAAAATTTTGATGATATTTGGTGGTAATGATCAGTACACAAATCCCACTTGGCTCACCAAATTTTCTTCTTCTAGGTTGAAGTGTTCGTTTACAGTAGCAGTTTTTATATTTAGGTTTCCCTCTGTTCTCTCCTATATAGATAGATGAATTTGGAACTCTAAATCCAACATGGTTTGTAGTAGCTCTTTGAAACTTGACAAAATAAAGGAGTTCCCAGTTTTGTCTCTATGGTTTGTTTCCTCTTCAAGAAGCCCTAAGCAGAGACTGTGGAAAAGCTCTTTCATTGAAAGGCATTGCAAAGCTTCCAAGAAATTACGAGTTTCCGAAATACCAGCAAATATACTTTCACCCAATCTTGATGATACTTGGTGGTCATGATCGGTACACAAATCCCACTTGACTCACCAAATTTTGTTCTTCTAGGTTGAAGCGTTCGTTTACAGTAGCAGTTATATTTTTTGGTTTCACTCTGTTGTCTCCTATATAGATAATGAATTTGGAACTCTAAATCAAACATGGTTCGTAGTAGCTCTTTGACACTTGACAAAATAAAGAAGTTCTCAGTTTTGTCCCTATGGTTTGTTTCCTCTTCATGTAGCCCTAGGCACAGACGGTGGAAAAGCACTTTCATTGAGAGGGGTTGCCAAGCTTCTAAGAAATAACGAGTTTCCGAAATACCAGCAAATATTTTTTCACCCAATTTTGATGATATGTGGTGGTAATGAGAAGTCCAAAAATCCCACTTGGCTCACCAAATTTTGTTCTTCTAGGTTGAAGCGTTCGTCTACAGTAGCAGTATTTATATTTAGGTTTGAATCTGTTCTCTCCTATATAGAAGATGAATTTCGAATTCTAAATCCAACATGGTTTGTAGTAGCTCTTTGAAACTGGACAAAATAAAGGAGTTCTCACTTTTGTCTCTTTGGTTCGTTTTCTCTTCAAGTAGTCCTAGGCATAGACTGTGGAAAAACACTTTCATTGAGAGGGGTTGCTAAGCTTCTAAGAAATAACGAGTTTCAGAAATACCAGCAAATTTTTTTTACCCAATGTTGATGATACTTGGTGGTAATGATTAGTACATAAATCGCAGTTGGCTCACCAAATTTTGTTCTTCTAGGTTGAAGCGTTCGTTTACAGTAGCAGTTTTTATTTTTACGTTACACTCTCTTCTCTCCCATATAGATAGATGAATTTGGAACTGTAAATCCAACATGGTTTGTAGTAGCTTTTTACAAATTGACAAAATAAAGGAGTTCTCAGTTTTGTCTCTATGGTTTATTTACTTTTCAAGTAGCCCTTGGAACAGACTCTGGAAAAGCACTTTCATTGAGAGGGGTTGCCAAGCATCTAAAAAATAATGAGTTTCCGAAATACCAGCAAATATTTTTTCACCCAATCTTGATGATACTTGGTGGTAATGATCGGTAAACAAATCACACTTCACTCACCAAATTTTGTTCTTCTAGGTTGAAGCGTTCGTTTACAGTAGCAGTTTATATTTTTAGGTTTCCCTCTGTTCTCTCCTGTGTAGATAGATGAATTTGGAACACTAAATCCAACATGGTTTGTAGTAGCTCTTTGAAACTTGACAAAATAAAGGAGTTCTCAGTTTTGTCTCTATGATTTGTTTCCTCTTCAAGTAGCCCTAAGCCGAGACTGTGGAAAAGCACTCTCATTGAAAAGGGTTGCCAAGCTTCCAAGAAATTACGAGTTTCCGAAATACCAGGAAATATTTTCTCACCCAATGTTGATGATACGTGGTTGTTTTGATCAGTACACAAATCCCACTTGGCTCACCAAATTTTGTTCTTCTAGGTAGACTCGTTCGTTTACAGTAGCAGTTTTTATTTTTAGGTTTCACTCTGTTTTCTTCTATATAGATAGATGAATTTGGAATTCTAAATCCAACATGGTTTGTAGTAGCTCTTTGAAACTTGACAAAATAAAGAAGTTCTCAGTTTTGTCTCCATGGTTTGTTTCCTCTTCAAGTTGCCCTAGGCACGGACTGTGGAAAAGCACTTTCATTGAGAGGGGTTGCCAAGCTTCTAAGAAATAACGAGATTCCGAAATACCAGCAAATATTTTTTCACCTAATCTTGATGATATGTGGTGGTAATGACAGGTCCACAAATCCCACTTGGCTCACCAAATTTCGTTCTTCTAGGTTGAAGCGTTCGTTTAGAGTACCAGTTTTTATATTTAGGTTTCACTCTGTTCTCTCCTATATAGATAGATGAATTTGGAGTTCTAAATCCAACATGGTTTGTTATAGCTCTTTGAAACTTGACAAAATAAACGAGTTCTCAGTTTTGTCTCTATAGATTGTTTTCTCCTCAATTAGCCCTAGGCACAGACTGTGGAAAAATCACTTTCATTGAGAGGGGTTGCCAAGTTTCTAAGAAATAACGAGTTTCCGAAATACCAGCAAATATTTTTTCACCCAAACTTTATGATACTAGGTGGTAATGATTGGTACACAAATCCCATTTGACTCACCAAATTTTGTTCTTCTAGTTTAAAGCGTTCGTTTACAGGAGCAGTTTATATTTTTAGGTTCCCTCTGTTCTCTCCTATATAAATAGATGAATTTGGAACTCTAAATCCAACATGGTTTTTAGTACCTCTTTGAAACTTGACAAAATAAAGGAGTTCTCAGTTCTGTCTCTATGATTTGTTTCCGCTTCATGTAGCCCTAAGCAGAGACTGGGAAAAAGCACTTTCATAGAAAGGGGTTGCCAAGCTTCCAAGAAATTACGAGTATCCGAAATACTACCAAATATTTTTTCACCCAATGTTGATCATATGTGGTGGTAATGACAAGTACACAAATTCCACTTGGCTGACCAAATTTTGTTCTTCTAGGTTGAAGCGTTCGTCTACAGTAGCAGTTTTTATATTTAGGTTTGAATCTGTTCTCTCCTATATAGATAGATGAATTTGGAAATCTAAATCCAACATGGTTTGTAGTAGCTTTTGAAACTGGACAAAATAAAAGAGTTCTCACTGTTGTCTCTATGGTTCGTTTCCTCTTCAAGTAGTCCTAGGCACAGACTGTGGAAAAGCACTTTCTTTGAGAGGGCTTGCCAAGCTTCTAAGAAATAACGATTTTCAGAAATACCAGCCAATATTTTTTTACCCAATGTTGATGATACTTGGTGGTAATGATTAGTACACAAATCCGCCTTGGGTCACTAAATTTTGTTCTTCTAGGTTGAAGCGTTCGTTTACAGTAGCAGTTTTTATTTTTAGGTTTCACTCTTTTCTCTCCTATATAGATAGATGAATTTGGAACTCTAAATCCAACATGGTTTGTAGTAGCTTTTTAGAACTTGACAAAATAAAGGAGTTCTCAGTTTTGTCTCTATGGTTTGTTTACTCTTCAAGTAGCCCTCCGAAGAGACTCTGGAAAAGCACTTTCATTGAGAGGGGTTGCCAAGCTTCTAGGAAATAATGAGTTTCTGAAATACCAGCAAATATTTTCTCACCCAATCTTGATGATACTTGGTGGTAATGATCGGTAAACAAATCCCACTTGACTCACCAAATTTTGTTCTTCTAGGTTGAAGCGTTCGTTTACAGTAGCAGTTTATATTTTAAGGTTTCACTCTGTTCTCTCCTGTACAGATAGATGAATTTGGAACACTAAATCCAACAGGGTTTGTAGTAGCTCTTTGAAACTTGACAAAATAAAGGAGTTCTCAGTTTTGTCTCTATGATTTGTTTCCTCTTCAAGTAAGCCCTAAGCCGAGACTGTGGAAAAGCACTATCATTGAAAGTGTTTGCCAAACTTCCAAGAAATTACGAGTATCCGAAATACCAGCACATATTTTCTCACCCAATGTTGATGATACGTGGTGGTTTTGATGAGGACACAAATCCCAATTGGCTCACCAAATTTTGTTCTTCTAGGTTGAAGCGTTCGTTTACAGTAGCAGTTTTTATTTTTAAATTTCACTCTGTTGTCTCCTATATAGATAGATGAATTTGGAACTCTAAATCCAACATGGTTTGTAGTAGCTCTTTGAAACTTGACAAAATAAAGAAGTTCTCACTTTTGTCTCTATGGTTTGTTTCCTCTTCAAGAAGCCCTAGGCACAGATGGTGGAAAAGCACTTTCATTGAGAGGGGTTGCCAAGCTTCTAAGAAAAAACGAGTTTCCGAAATACCAGCAAATATTTTTTCACCCAATCTTGATGATATGTGGTGGTAATGACAAGTCCACAAATACCACTTGGTTCACCAAATTTTGTTCTTCTAGGTTGAAGCGTTCGTCTACAGTAGCAGTTCTTATATTTAGGTTTGAATCTGTTCTCTCCTATATAGATAGATGAATTTCGAATTCTAAATCCAACATGGTTTGTAGTAGCTCTTTGAAACTTGACAACATAAAGGAGTTCTCACTTTTTTCTCTATGGTTCGTTTCCTCTTCAAGTACTCCTAGGCACAGACTGTGGAAAAGCACTTTCATTGAGAGGGGTTGATAAGCTTCTAAGAAATAACGATTTTCAGAAATACCAGCAAATATTTTTTTACCCAATGTTGATGATACTTGGTGGTAATGATCAGAACACAAATCCCACATGGCTCACCAAATTTAGTTCTTATAGGTTAAAGCGTTCGTTTACAGTAGCAGTTTATATTTTTAGGTTCCCTCAGTTCACTCCTATATGAATAGATGAATTTGGAACTCTAAATCCAACATGGTTTGTAGTACCTCTTTGAAACGTGACAAAATAAAGGAGTTCTCAGTTTTGTCTCTTTGAATGCTTCCGCTTCATGTAGCCCTAAGCAGAGACTTGGAAAAAGCACTTTCATAGAGAGGGGTTGCCAAGCTTCCAAGAAATTACGAGTTTCCGAAATACCAGCAAATATTTTTTTACCCAATGTTGATGATACTTGGTGGTAATGATTAGTACACAAATCCCACTAGGCTCACTAAATTTTGTTTTTCTAGGCTGAAGCGTTCATTTACAGTAGCAGTTTATATTTTTAGGTTTCACTCTGTTCTCTCCTGTATAGATAGATGAATTTGGAACACTAAATCTAACAGGGTATGTAGTACATCTTTGAAACTTGACAAAATAAAGAGTTCTCAGTTTTGTCTCTATGATGTGTTTCCTCTTCAAGTAGCCCTAAGCCGAGACTGTGGAAAAGCACTCTCATTGAAAGGGGTTGCCAAGCTTCCAAGAAAATAGGAGTTTCCGAAATACCAGCAAATATTTTCTCACCCAATGTTGATGATACGTGGTTGTTTTGATCAGTACACAAATCCCACTTGGCTCACCAAATTTTGTTCTTCTAGGTTGAAGCGTTCGTTTACAGTAGCAGTTTTTATTTTTAGGTTTCACTCTGTTGTCTCCTATATAGATAGATGAATTTGGAACTCTAAATCCAACATGGTTTGTAGTAGCTCTTTGAAACTTGACAAAATAAAGAAGTTCTCAGTTTTGTCTTCATGGTTTGTTTCCTCTTCAAGTTGCCCTTGGCACAGACGTCGGAAAAGCACTTTCATTGAGAGGGGTTGCCAAGCTTCTAAGAAATAACGAGTTTCCGAAATACCAGCAAATATTTTTTCACCTAATCTTGATGATATGTGGTGGTAATGACAAGTCCACAAATCGCACTTGGCTCACCAAATTTTGTTCTTCTAGGTTGAAGCGTTCGTCTACAGTAGCAGTTTTTATATTTAGGTTTGAATCTGTTCTCTCCTATATAGATAGATGAATTTGGAACTCTAAATCCAACATGGTTTGTAGTAGCTCTTAAACTTGACAAAATAACGAAGTTCTCAGTTTTGTCTCTATGGTTTGTTTCCTCTTCAAGAAGCCATATGCAGAGACTGTGGAAAAGCACTTTCAATTAAAGGCATTGCAAAGCTTCCAAGAAATTACGATTTTCCGAAATACAGGCAAATATTTTTTCACCCAATCTTGATGATACGGGGTGGTAATGACAAGTACACAAATCCCACTTGGCTTAACAAATTTTGTTCTTCTAGGTTTAAGCGTTCGTCTCCAGTAGCAGTTTTTATATTTAGGTTTCAGTCTGATCTCTCCTATATAGATAGATGAATATAGAACTCTATATCCAACATGGTTTGTAGTAGCTCTTTGAAACTTGACAAAATAAAGGAGTTCTCAGTTTTGACTCTAAGGTTTGTTTCCTCTTCAAGTAGCCCTAGGCACAGACTGTGGAAAAGCACTTTCATTGAGAGGGGTTGCCAAGCTTCTAAGAAATGACGAGTTTCCGAAATACCAGCAAATATTTTCTCACCCAATCTTGATGATACGTGGTGGTAATGACAAGTCCACAAATCCCACTTGGCTGACCAAATTTTGTTCTTCTAGGTTGAAGCGTTCGTTTACAGTAGCAGTATTTATTTTTAGGATTCACTCTGTTCTCTCCTATACAGATAGATGAAATTGGAACTCTAAATCCAACATGGTTTGTAGTAGCTTTTTACAACTTGACAAAATAAAGGAGTTCTCACTTTTGTCTCTATGGATTGTTTACTCTTCAAGTAGCCCTAGGAACAGACTGTGGAAAAGCACTTTCATGGAGAGGGGTTGCCAAGGTTCAAAGAAATAATGAGTTTCCGAAATACCAGCAAATATTTTTTCACACAATCTTGATGATACTAGGTGGTAATGATCGGTAAACAAATCCCACTTGAATCACCAAATTTTGTTCTTTTAGGTTGAAGCGTTCGTTTACAGTAGCAGTTTATATTTTTAGGTTTCCCTCTTTTCTCTCCTGTATAGATAGATGAATTTGGAACACTAAATCCAACATGGTTTGTAGTAGCTCTTTGAAACTTGGCAAAATAAAGGAGTTCTCAGTTTTGTCTCTATGATTTGTTTCCGCTTCAAGTAGCGCTAAGCAGGACTGTGGAGAAGCACTTTAATTGAGAGGTGTTGCCAAGCTTTCAAGAAATTACGAGTTTCCGAAATACCAGCAAATACTTTTTCACCCAATCTTGATGATACGTGGTGGTAATGACAAGTCCACAAATCCCACTTGGTCACCAAATTTTGATCTTCTAGGTTGAATTGTTCGTTTACAGTAGTAGTTTTTATTTTTAGGTTTCACACTGGTCTCTCCTATATTGATAGATAAATATGGAACTCTAAATCCAACCTAGTTTGCAGTAGATCTTTGAAACTTGACAAAATAAAGGAGTTCTCAGTTTTGACTCTAAGGTTTGTTTCCTCTTCAAGTAGCCCTAGGCACAGACTGTGTAAAAGCACTTTCATGGAGAGGGGTTGCCAAGCTTCTAAGAAATAACGAGTTTCCAAAATACCAGCAAATATTTTTTCACACAATCTTGATGATACTTGGTGGTAATGATCAGTGCACAAATTCCACTTGGCTCACCAAATTTTGTTCTTCTAGGTTGAAGCGTTCGTCTACAGGAGCAGTTTTTATATTTAGGTTTCACTCTGTTCTCTCCTATATAGATAGATGAATTTGGAACTCTAAATCCAACATGGTTTGTAGTAGCTCTTTGAAACTTGAAAAATAAAAGAGTTCTCAGTTTTGTCTCTATGGTTTGTTTCCTCTTCAAGTAGCCCTAGGCACAGACGGTGGAAAAGCACTTTCATTGAGGGGGGTTGCCAAGCTTCTAAGAAATAAAGAGTTTCCGAAATACCAGCAAATATTTTATCACCCAATGTTGATGATACGTGGTGGTAATGACAAGTCCAAAAATCCCACTTGGCTCACCAAATTTTGTTCTTCTAGGTTGAAGCATTCGTCTACAGTAGCAGTTTTTATATTTAGGTTAGAATCTGTTCTCTCCTATATAGATAGATGAATTTGGAATTCTAAATACAACATGGTTTGTAGTAGCTCTTTGAAACTTGGCAAAATAAAAGAGTTCTCAGTTTTGTCTCCATGGTTTGTTTACTCTTCAAGTAGCCCTAGGAACAGACTGTGGAAAAGCACCTTCATTGTGAGGGGTTGCCAATCTTCTAAGAAATAATGAGTTTCCGAAATACCAGCAAATATTTTCTCACCCAATCTTGATGATAGTTGGTGGTCATGATCGGTAAACAAAGCCCATTTGACTCACCAAATTTTGTTCTTCTAGGTTAAAGCGTTCGTTTACAGTAGCAGTTTATATTTTTAGGTTTCACTCTGTTCTCTCCTATATAGATAGATGAATTTGGAACTCAAAATCCAACATGGTTTGTAGTAGCACTTTGAAACTTGACAACATAAAGGAGTTCTCAGTTTTGTCTCTATGGTTTGTTTCCTCTTCAAGTAGCCCTAGGCACAGACGGTGGAAAAGCACTTACATTGAGAGGGGTTGCCAAGCTTCTAAGAAAGAACGAATTTCTGAAATATCAGCAAATATTTTTTCACCCAATCTTGATGTTACTTGGTGGTAATGATCAGTACACAAATCCCACTTGGCTCACCAAATTTTCTCCTTCTAGGTTGAAGCGTTCGTTTACAGTAGCAGTTTTTAATTTTAGGATTCTCTCTGTTCTCTCCTATATAGATAGATGAATTTGAAACTCTAAATCCAACATGGTTTGTAGTAGCTCTTTGAATCTTGACAAAATAAAGGAGTTCTCAGTTTTGTATCTATGGTTTGTTTCCTCTTCAAGTATCCCTAGGCACATATTGTGGAAAAGCACTTTCATTGAGAGGGGTTGCCAAGCTTCTAAGAAATAAGGAGTTTCCGAAATAACAACAAATATTTTTTCACCCAATGTTGATGATACTTGGTGGTAATGATCAATACACAAATCCCTCTTGGCTCACCAAATTTTTTCTTCTGGGTTGAATCGTTCGTCTACAGTAGCAGTTTTTATATTTACGTTTCACTCTTTTCTCTCTTATATAGATAGATGAATTTGGAACTCTAAATCCAACATGGTTTGTAGTAGCTCTTTGAAACTTGACAAAAACAAAGGAGTTTTCAGTTTTGTCTCTCTGATTTGTTTCCGGCTTCATGTAGCCCTAAGCAGAGACTGTGGAAAAGCACTTTCATTGAAAGCGGTTGCCAAGCTTCCAAGAAATTACGAGTTTCCGAAATACCAGCAAATATTTTTTCACCCAATCTTGATGATACTTGGTGGTAATGATGAGTACACAAATTCCACTTGGCTCACCAAATTTTGTTCTTCTACGTTGATGCGTTCGTCTACAGTAGCAGTTTTTATATTTAGGTTTCACTCTGTTCTCTCATATATTGATAGATGAATTTGGAACTCTAAATCCAACATGGTATGTAGTAGCTCTTTGAAACCTGACAAAATGAAGGAGTTCTCAGTTTTGTCTCTATGCTTTGTTTTCTCTTCAAGTAGTCCTAGGCACAGACTGTGGAAAAGCACTTTCATTGAGAAGGTTTGCCAAGCTTCTAAGAGATAACGAGTTTCCGAAATACCAGCAAATATTTTTTCACCCAATCTTGATGATACGTGGTGGTAATGACAAGTACACAAATCCCACTTGACTCACCAAATTTTGTTCTAGGTTGAAGTGTTCGTTTACAGTAGCGGTTTATATTTTTAAGTTCCCCCTGTTCTCTCCTATATAGATAGATGAATTTGGTACTCTAAAACCAACATGGTTTGTAGTACATCTTTGAAACTTGACAAAATAAAGGAGTTTTCAGATTTGTCTCTCTGATTTGTTTCCGCTTCATGTAGCCCTAAGCAGAGACTGTGGAAAAGCACTTTCATTGAAAGCGGTTGCCAAGCTTCCAAGAAATTACGAGTTTCCGAAATACCAGCAAATATTTTTTCACCCAATGTTGATGATACGTGGTGGTAATGACAAGTACACAAATCCCACTTGGCTCACCAAATTTTGTTCTTCTAGGTTAAAGCGTTCGTTTACAGTAGCAGTTTATATTTTTAGGTTTCACTCTGTTCTCTCCTATATAGATAGATGAATTTGGAACTCTAAATCCAACATGGTTTGTAGTAGTTCTTTGAAAGTTGACAAAATAAAGGATTTCTCAGTTTTGTCTCTATGGTTTGTTTCCTCTTCAAGTAGCCCTAGGCACAGACTGTGGAAAAGCACTTTCATTGAGAGGGGTTGCCAAGCTTCTAAGAGATAACGAGTTTCCGAAATACCAGCAAATATTTTTTCACCCAATCTTGATAATACTTGGTGGTAATGATCAGTACACAAATCCCACTTGGCTCACCAAATTTTCTTCTTCTGGGTTGAAGCGTTCCTCTACAGTAGCAGTTTTTATATTTAGGTTTCACTCTGTTCTCTCCTACATAGATAGATGAATTTGGAACTCTAAATCCAACATGGTGTGTAATAGCTCTTTGAAACTTGACAAAGTAAAAAAGTTCTCAGTTTTGTCTCTATGGTTTGTTTCCTCTTCAAGTCGCCCAGGGCACAGACTGTGGAAAAGCAGTTTCATTGAGAGGGGTTGCCAAGCTTTTAAGAAATAACGAGTTTCCGAAATACCAGCAAATATTTTTTCACCCAAACTTGATGTTACTTGGTGGTAATGATCAGTACACAAATCCCACTTGGCTCACCAAATTTTCTCCTTCTAGGTTGAAGCGTTCGTTTACAGTAGCAGTTTTTAATTTTAGGATTCTCTCTGTTCTCTCCTATATAGATAGATGAATTTGAAACTCTAAATCCAACACGGTTTGTAGTAGCTCTTTGAATCTTGACAAAATAAAGGAGTTCTCAGTTTTGTATCTATGGTTTGTTTTCTCTTCAAGTATCCCTAGGCACATATTGTGGAAAAGCACTTTCATTGAGAGGGGTTGCCAAGCTTTTAAGAAATAACGAGTTTCCGAAATACCAGCAAATATTTTTTCACCCAATCTTGATGATACTTGGTGGTAATGAATGGTACACAAATCCCACTTGACTCACCAAATTTTGTTCTAGGTTGAAGTGTTCGTTTACAGTAGCGGTTTATATTTTTAAGTTCCCCCTGTTCTCTCCTATATACATAGATGAATTTGGTACTCTAAAACCAACATGGTTTGTAGTACATCTTTGAAACTTGACAAAATAAAGGAGTTTTCAGATTTGTCTCTCTGATTTGTTTCCGCTTCATGTAGCCCTAAGCAGAGACTGTGGAAAAGCACTTTCATTGAAAGCGGTTGCCAAGCTTCCAAGAAATTACGAGTTTCCGAAATACCAGCAAATATTTTTTCACCCAATGTTGATGATACGTGGTGGTAATGACAAGTACACAAATCCCACTTGGCTCACCAAATTTTGTTCTTCTAGGTTAAAGCGTTCGTTTACAGTAGCAGTTTATATTTTTAGGTTTCACTCTGTTCTCTCCTATATAGATAGATGAATTTGGAACTCTAAATCCAACATGGTTTGTAGTAGCTCTTTGAAAGTTGACAAAATAAAGGATTTCTCAGTTTTGTCTCTATGGTTTGTTTCCTCTTCAAGTAGCCCTAGGCACAGACTGTGGAAAAGCACTTTCATTGAGAGGGGTTGCCAAGCTTCTAAGAAAAAACGAGTTTCCGAAATACCAGCAAATATTTTTTCACCCAATGTTGATGATTCTTGGTGGTAATGATCAGTACACAAATCCCACTTGGCTCACCAAATTTTCTTCTTCTGGGTTGAAGCGTTCCTCTACAGTAGCAGTTTTTATATTTAGGTTTCACTCTGTTCTCTCCTACATAGATAGATGAATTTGGAACTCTAAATCCAACATGGTGTGTAATAGCTCTTTGAAACTTGACAAAGTAAAAAAGTTCTCAGTTTTGTCTCTATGGTTTGTTTCCTCTTCAAGTCGCCCAGGGCACAGACTGTGGAAAAGCAGTTTCATTGAGAGGGGTTGCCAAGCTTTTAAGAAATAACGAGTTTCCGAAATACCAGCAAATATTTTTTCACCCAAACTTGATGTTACTTGGTGGTAATGATCAGTACACAAATCCCACTTGGCTCACCAAATTTTCTCCTTCTAGGTTGAAGCGTTCGTTTACAGTAGCAGTTTTTAATTTTAGGATTCTCTCTGTTCTCTCCTATATAGATAGATGAATTTGAAACTCTAAATCCAACACGGTTTGTAGTAGCTCTTTGAATCTTGACAAAATAAAGGAGTTCTCAGTTTTGTATCTATGGTTTGTTTTCTCTTCAAGTATCCCTAGGCACATATTGTGGAAAAGCACTTTCATTGAGAGGGGTTGCCAAGCTTTTAAGAAATAACGAGTTTCCGAAATACCAGCAAATATTTTTTCACCCAATCTTGATGATACTTGGTGGTAATGAATGGTACACAAATCCCACTTGACTCACCAAATTTTGTTCTAGGTTGAAGTGTTCGTTTACAGTAGCGGTTTATATTTTTAAGTTCCCCCTGTTCTCTCCTATATACATAGATGAATTTGGTACTCTAAAACCAACATGGTTTGTAGTACATCTTTGAAACTTGACAAAATAAAGGAGTTTTCAGATTTGTCTCTCTGATTTGTTTCCGCTTCATGTAGCCCTAAGCAGAGACTGTGGAAAAGCACTTTCATTGAAAGCGGTTGCCAAGCTTCTAAGAAATAAGGAGTTTCCGAAATATCAACAAGTATTTTTTCACCCAATGTTGATGATACTGGGTGGTAATGATGAATACACAAATCCCTCTTGGCTCACCAAATTTTGTTCTTCTGGGTTGAATCGTTCGTCTACAGTAGCAGTTTTTATATTTACGTTTCACTCTTTTCTCTCTTATATAGATAGATGAATTTGGAACTCTAAATCCAACATGGTTTGCAGTAGCTCTTTGAAACTTGACAAAACAAAGGAGTTTTCAGTTTTGTCTCTCTGATTTGTTTCCGCTTCATGTAGCCCTATGCAGAGACTGTGGAAAAGCACTTTCATGGAAAGCGTTTGCCAAGCTTCCAAGAAATTATGAGTTTCCGAAATACCAGCAAATATTTTTTCACCCAATCTTGATGATACTTGGTGGTAATGATGAGTACACAAATCCCACTTGGCTCACCAAATTTTGTTCTTCTGGGTTGAAGCGTTGCTTACAGAAGCAGTTTTTATATTTAGGTTTCACTCTGTTCTCTCCTACATAGATAGATGAATTTGGAACTCTAAATCCAACATGGTGTGTAATAGCTCTTTGAAACTTGACAAAGTAAAGGAGTTCCCAGTTTTGTCTCTATCGTTTGTTTCCTCTTCAAGTTGCCCAGGGAACAGACTGTGGAAAAGCACTTTCATTAAGAGGGTTTGCCAAGCTTTTAAGAAATAACGAGTTTCTGAAATACCAGCAAATATTTTTTCACCCAATCTTGATGGTACTTGGTGGTAATGATCAGTACACAAATCCCACTTGGCTCACCAAATTTGTTCTTCTGGGTTGAAGCGTTCCTCTACAGTAGCAGTTTTTATATTTAGGTTTCACTCTGTTCTCTCCTACATAGATTGATGAATTTAGATCTCTAAATCCAACATGGTGTGTAATAGCTCTTTGAAACTTGACAAAGTAAAAAAGTTCTCAGTTTTGTCTCTATGGTTTGTTTCCTCTTCAAGTCGCCCAGGGCACAGACTGTGGAAAAGCACTTTCATTGAGAGGGGTTGCCAAGCTTTTAAGAAATAACGAGTTTCCGAAATACCAGCAAATATTTCTTCACCCAATCTTGATGTTACTTGGTGGTAATGATCAGTACACAAATCCCACTTGGCTCACCAAATTTTCTCCTTCTAGGTTGAAGCGTTCGTTTACAGTAGCATTTTTTAATTTTAGGATTCTCTCTGTTCTCTCCTCTATAGATAGATGAATTTGAAACTCTAAATCCAACATGGTTTGTAGTAGCTCTTTGAATCTTGACAAAATAAAGGAGTTCTCAGTTTTGTAACTATGTTTTGTTTCCTGTTAAAGTAGACCTAGGCACAGACTGTGGAAAAGCACTTTCATTGAGAGGGGTTGCCAAGCTTCTAAGAAATAACGAGTTTCCGAAATACCATCAAATATTTTTTCACCGAATCTTGATGAAACGTGGTGGTAGTGATCAGTACACAAATCCCACTTGGCTCACCAAATTTTGTTCTTCTATGTTGAAGCGTTTGTTTACAGTAGCAGTTTTTATATTTAGGTTTCACTCTGTTCTCTCCTATATAGATAGATGAATTTGGAACTCTAAATCCAACATGGTTTGTAGTAGCTCTTTGAAACTTCACAAAATAAAGGAGTTCTTAGTTTTGTCTCTATGGATTGTTTCCCCTTCAAGTAGCCCTAGGCACTGACTGTGGAAAAGCACTTTCATTGAGAGGGGTTGCCAAGCTTCCAAGAAATTACGAGTTTCCGAAATACCAGCAAATATTTTTTCACCCAAAGTTGATGATAGGTGGTGGTAATAACAAGAACACAAATCCCACTTGGCCTACCAAATTTTGTTCTTCTAGGTTGATGCTTCCGTTTTCAGTAGCAGTTTTTATTTTTAGGTTTCACTCTGTTCTCTCCTATATAGATAGATGAATTTGAAAGTCTATTCCAACATGGTTTGCAGTAGCTCTTTGAAACTTGACAAAATAAAGTAGTTCTCAGTTTTGTCTCCATATTTTGTTTCCTGTTCAAGTAGTCCTAGGCACAGACTGTGGAAAAGCACTTTCATTGAGAGGGGTTGCCAAGCTTCTAAGAAATAACGAGTTTCCGAAATACCACCAAATGTTTTTTCACCCAATTTCGATGATAATTGGTGGTAATGATCAGTACACAACTCCCACTGGCTCACCAAATTTTGTTCTTCTAGGTTGAAGCGTTTGTTTACAGTAGCAGTTTTTATATTTAGGTTTCACTATGTCCTCTCCTATATAGACAGATGAATTTGGAACTCTAAATCCAATATCGTTTGTAGTAGCTCTTTGAAACTTCACAAAATAAAGAAGTTCTCAGTTTTGTCTCTATGATTTGTTTCCGCTTCAAGTAGCCCTAAGCAGAGACTGTGGAAAAGAACTTTCATTGAGTGGGGTTGCCAAGCTACCAAGAAATTACGAGTTTCCAAAATACCAGCAAATATTTTTACACCCAATCGTGATGATACTTGGTGATAATGATCGGTACACAAATCCCACTTGGCTCACCAAATTTTCTTCTTCTAAGTTGAAGCGTTCGTCTACTAGAACACTTTTTATATTTAGGTTTCACTCTGTTCTCTGCTATATAGATAGATGAATTTGGAACTCTAAATCCAACATGGTTTGTAGTAGCTCTTTGAAAGTTGAGAAAATAAAGGAGTTCTCAGTTTTGTCTCTATGGTTTGTTTCCTCTTCAAGTAGCCCTAGGCACAGACGGTGGAAAAGCACTTTCATTGAGAGGGTTTTCCAAGCTTCTAAGAAATAACGAGTTTCTGAAATACAAGCAAATATTTTTTCACCCAATGTTGATGACACTCGGTGGTAATGATCAGTAAACAATCCCACTTGCCTCACCAAATTTTGTTCTTCTAGGTAGAAGCATTCGTCTACTGTAGCAGTTTTTATATTTGGGTTTCCCTCTGTTCTCCTCTATATAGTTAGATGAATTGGAACTCTAAATCCAACATGGTTTGCAGTAGCTCTTTGAAACTTGACAAAATGAAGTAGTTCTCAGTTTTGTCTCTATGTTTTGTTTCCTCTTCAAGTAGACCTAGGCACAGACTGTGGAAAAGCACTTTCATTGAGTGGGGTTGCCAAGCTTCTAAGAAATAACGAGTTTCCGAAATACCAGCAAATACTTTTTCACCGAATCTTGATGATACTTGGTGGTAATGATAGGTACACAAATCCCACTTGGCTCACCAAATTTTGTTCTGCTAGGTGAATCGTTCGTCTACAGTAGCAGTTTTAATATTTAGGGTTCACTCTGTTCTCTGCTATATAGATAGATGAATTTGAAACTCTTAATCCAACATGGTTTGTAGTAGCTCTTTGAAACTTGACAAAATAAAGGAGTTCTCAGTTTTGTCTCTATGGTTGTTGCCTCTTCAAGTAGCCCTAGGCACACACGGTGGAAAAGCACTTTCATTGAGAGGGGTGGCCAAGCTTCCAAGAAATTACGATTTTCCGAAATACCAGCAAATATTTTTTCACCCAATCTTGATGATACTTGGTGGTAATGATCGGTACACAAATCCCACTTGACTCACAAAATTTTGTTCTTCTATGTTGATGCGTTCATTTTCAGTAGCAGTTTTTATTTTTAGGTTTCCCTCTGTTCTCTCCTATATAGATAGATGAATTTGGAACTGTAAATCCAACATGGTCTCTAGTAGCTCTTTGAAACTTGACAAAATAAAGGAGTTCTCAGTTTCGTCTCTATGGTTTGATTCCTCTTCAAGTAGCGCTGGCACAGACTGTGGAAAAGCACTTTCATTGAGAGGTGTTGCCCAGCTTCTAAGAAATAACAAGTTTCCGAAATACCAGCAAATATTTTTTCACCCAATCTTGATGATACGTGGTGGCAATGACAAGTCCACCAATCCCACTTGGCTCACCAAATTTTGTTCTTGTAGGTTGAAACTTTCGTTCACAGTAGCAGTTTTCATTTTTAGTTTGCACTCTGTTCTCTCCTATATTGATAGATGAATTTGGAACTCTAAATCCAACATTGTTTGTAGTAGCTCTTTGAAACTTGACAAAATAAAGGAGTTTTCAGTTTTGTCTCTATGATTTGTTTCCGTTTTATATAGCCCTAAGCAGAGACTGTGGAAAAGCACTTTCATTGAAAGGTGTTGCCAAGCTTCCAAAAAATTACCAGTTTCCGAAATACCATCAAATATTTTTTCACCCAATGTTCATCATACGTTGTGGTAATGACAAGTACACAAATCCCACTTGTCTCACCAAATTTTGTTCTTCTAGGTTGATGCGTTCATTTTCAGTAGCAGTTTTTATTTTTAGGTTTCCCTCTGTTCTCTCCTATATAGATAGATGAATTTGGAACTCTAAATCCAACATGGTTTGCAGTAGCTCTTTGAAACTTGACAAAATAAAGTAGTTCTCAGTTTTGTCTCTATCTTTTGTTTCCTGTTCAAGTAGTCCTAGGCACAGACTGTGGAAAAGCACTTTCATTGAGAGGGGTTGCCAAGCTTCTAAGAAATAACGAGTTTCCGAAATACCAGCAAATATTTTTTCACCCAATGTCGGTGATACTCGGTGGTAATGATGAGTACACAAATCCCACTTGGCTCACCAAATTTTGTTCTTCTAGGTTGAAGCGTTTGTTTACAATAGCAGTTTTTATATTTAGGTTTCACTCTGTTCTCTCCTATATAGACAGATGAATTTGGAACTCTAAATCCAATATCGTTTGTAGTAGCTCTTTGAAACTTGAGAAAATAAAGGAGTTCTCAGTTTTGTCTCTATGGTTTGTTTCCTCGTCAAGTCGCCCTAGGCACAGACTGTGGAAAAGCACTTTCAATAAAAGGGGTTGCCAAGCTTCCAAGAAATTACGATTTTCCGAAATAGCAGCAAATATTTTTTCACCCAATGTTCATCATACGTTGTGGTAATGACAAGTACACAAATCCCACTTGGCTCACCAAATATTGTTCTTCTAGGTTGATGCGTTCGTTTACAGTAGCAGTTTTTATTTTTAGGCTTCACTCTGTTCTCTCCTATATAGATAGATGAATTTGGAACTCTAAATCCAACATGGTTTGTAGTAGCTCTTTGAAACTTGACAATATAAAGGAGTTCTCAGTTTTGTCTCTATGGTTTGTTGCCTCTTCAAGGAGCCCTAGGCACAGACGGTGGAAAAGCACTTTCATTGAGAGGGGTTGCCAAGCTTCCAAGAAATTACGAGTTTCCGAAATACCAGCAAATATTTTTTCACCCAATCTTGATGATACTTGGTGGTAATGATCGGTACACAATTCCCACTTGACTCACCAAATTTTGTTCTTCTAGGTTGATGCGTTCGTTTTCAGTAGCAGTTTTTATTTTTAGGTTTCACTCTGTTCTCTCCTATATAGATAGATGAATTTGGAACTCTAAATCCAACATGGTTTGTAGTAGCTCTTTGAAACTTGACAAAATAAAAGAGTTCTCAGTTTTGTCTCTATGGTTTGTTTCCTCTTCAAGTAGCCCTAGGCACAGACGGTGGAAAAGCACTTTCATTGAGAGGGGTTGCTAAGCTTCTAAGAAAGAACGAGTTTCCGAAATACCAGCAAATATTTTTTAACCCAAGGTTGATGATACTTGGTGGTAATGATCAGTACACAAATCCCACTTGGCTCACCAAATTTTGTTCTTCTAGGTTGAAGCGTTCGTCTACAGTAGCAGTTTTTATATTTAGGTTTCTCTCTGTTCTCTCCTATATAGATAGATGAATTTGGAACTCTAAATCCAACATGGTTTGTAGTAGCTCTAAAGAAACTTCACAAAATAAAGGAGTTCCCAGTTTTGTCTCTATGGTTTGTTTCCTCTTCCAGTAGCCCTGGGCACAGATGGTGGAAAAGCACTTTCATTGAGAGGGGTTGCCAAGCTTCTAAGAAATAACGAGTTTCCGAAAAAACAGCAAATATTTTTTCACCCAATGTTGATGATACGTGGTGGTAGTGACAAGTACACAAATCCCAGTTGGCTCACCAAATTTTGTTCTTCTAGGTTGAAGCGTTAGTTTACAGAAGCATTTTTATTTTTAGGTTTCACTCTGTTCTCTCCTATATTGATAGATGAATTTGGAACTCTAAATCCAACATGGTTTGTAGTAGCTCTTTGATACTTGATAAAATAAAGGAGTTTTCAGTTTTCTCTCTATGATTTGTTTCCTCTTCAAGTAGTCCTAGGCACAGACTGTGGAAACGCACTTTCATTGAGAGGGGTTTCCAAGCTTCTAAGAAATAAGGAGTTTCCGAAATACCAGCAAATATTTCTTCAACCAATGTTGATTGTACGTGGTGGTAATGACAAGTACACAAATCCCATTGGCTAACCAAATTTTTTTCTTCTTGGTTGAAGCGTTCGTTTACAGTAGCAGTTTTTATTTTTAGGCTTCACTCTGTTCTCTCCTATATAGATAGATGAATTTGGAACTCTAAATCCAACATGGTTTGTAGTAGCTCTTTGAAACTAGACAAAATAAAGGAGTTCTCAGATTTGTCTCTATGGTTTGTTTCCTCTTCAAGTCGCCCTAGGCACAGACTGTGGAAAAGCACTTTCATTGAGAGGGGTTGCCAAGCTTCCAAGAAGTTACCAGTTTCCAAAATACCAGCAAATATTTTTTCTCCCAATCTTGATGATACTTGGTGGTAATTACCGGTACACAAATCCCACTTGACTCACCAAATTTTGTTCTTCTAGGTTGATGCGTTCGTTTACAGTAGCAGTTTTTATTTTTAGGTTTCACTCTGTTCTCTCCTATATAGATAGATGAATTTGGAACTCTAAATCCAACATGGTTTGTAGTAGCTCTTTGAAACTTGACAAAATAAAGGAGTTCTCAGTTTTGTTTCTATGCTTTTTTTCATCTTCAAGTAGCCCTAGGAAGAGAGTGTGGAAAAGCACTTTCATTGAGAGGGGTTGCCAAGCTTCTAAGAAATAACTAGTTTCGAAACACCAGCAAATATTTTTTCACCCAATCTTGATGATACTTGGTGGTAATGATCAGTACACCAATACCCCTTGGCTCACCAATTTTGTTCTTCTAGGTTGACGCGTTCGTCTACAGTAGCAGTTTTTATATTTCGGTTTCATTCTGTTCTCTCCTATATAGATAGATGAATTTGGAACTCTAAATCCACCATAGTTTGTAGTAGCTCTTTGTAACCTGACAAAATAAAGGAGTTCTCAGTTTTGTCTCTATTGTTTGTTTCCTCTTCAAGTAGCCCTAGGCACAGACTGTGGAAAAGCACTTTCATTGAGAGGGGTTGCCAAGCTTCTAAGAATTAACAAGTTTTCGAAATACCAGCAAATATTTTTCCCCCAATGTTGATGATACTTGGTGGTAATGATCAGTACACAAATCCCACTTGGCTCAACATATTTTGTTCTTCTGGGTTGAAGCATTCGTCTACAGTAGCAGTTTTTATATTTACGTTTCACTCTGGTCTCTCCTATATAGATAGATGAATTTGGAACTCTAAATACAACATGGTTTGTAATAGCTCTTTGAAACTTGACAAAATAAAGGAGTTTTTTTTTGTCTCTAAGAATTGTTTCGGCTTCATGTAGCCCTAAGCAGAGACTGTGGAAAAGCACTTTCATTGAAAGGGGTTGCCAAGCTTCCAAGAAATTACGAGTTTCCAAAATACCAGCAATATTTCTTCAACCAATGTTGATTCTACGTGGTGGTAATGACAAGTACACAAATCCCATTGGCTAACCAAATTTTGTTCTTCTCGGTTGAAGCGTTCGTTTACAGTAGCAGTTTTAATTTTTAGGTATCACTCTGTTCTCTCCTATATAGATAGATGAATTTGGAACTCTAAATCCAACATGGTTTGTAGTAGCTCTTTGAAAGTTGACAAAATAAAGGAGTTCTCAGTTTTGTCTCTATGGTTTGTTTCCACTTCAAGTAGCCCTAGGCACAGACTGTTGAAAAGCACTTTCATTGAGGGCGGTTGCCAAGCTTCCAAGAAATTACGAGTTTCCGAAATACCAGCAAATATTTTTTCACCTAATGTTGATGATACTTGGTGGTAATGATCAGTACACCAATACCACTTGGCTCACCAAATTTTGTTCTTCTGGGTTGAAGCGTTCGTCTACAATAGCAGTTTTTATATTTAGGTTTCACTCTGTTCTCTCCTACATAGATAGATGAATTTGGAACTCTACATCCAACATGGTGTGTAATAGCTCTCTGAAACATGACAAATTAAAGGAGTTCTCAGTTTGTCTCTATGGTTTTTTTCCTCTTCAAGTCGCCCTAGGCACAGACTGTGGAAAAGCACTTTCATTGAAAGGGGTTGACAAGCTTCTAAAAAATAATGAGTTTCCGAAATACCAGCAAATATTTTTTCACCCAATGTTGATGATACTTGGTGGTAATGATTGGTACACAAATCCCACTTGACTCACCAAATTTTGTTCTTCTAGGTTGAAGCGTTCCTTTACAGTAGCAGTTTATATTTTTAAGTTCCCTCTGTTCTCTCCTATATAGATAGATGAATTTGGAACTGTAAATCCCACATGGTTTGTAGTAGCTCTTTGAAACTTGACAAAATAAAGGAGTGATCAGTTTTGTCTCTATGATTTGTTTCCGATTCATGTAGCCCTAAGCAGAGACTGTGGAAAAGCACTTACTTTGAAAGGGGTTTCCAATCTTCTAAGAAATAACGAGTTTCCGAAATACGAGCAAATATTTTTTGACCCAATCTTGATGAATCTTGGTGGTAATGATCAGTACACAAATCCCACTTGGCTCAACATATTTTGTTCTTCTGGGTTGAAGCATTCGTCTACAGTAGCAGTTTTTATATTTACGTTTCACTCTGGTCTCTCCTATATAGATAGATGAATTTGGAACTCTAAATACAACATGGTTTGTAATAGCTCTTTGAAACTTGACAAAATAAAGGAGTTTTTTTTTGTCTCTAAGAATTGTTTCGGCTTCATGTAGCCCTAAGCAGAGACTGTGGAAAAGCACTTTCATTGAAAGGGGTTGCCAAGCTTCCAAGAAATTACGAGTTTCCAAAATACCAGCAATATTTCTTCAACCAATGTTGATTCTACGTGGTGGTAATGACAAGTACACAAATCCCATTGGCTAACCAAATTTTGTTCTTCTCGGTTGAAGCGTTCGTTTACAGTAGCAGTTTTAATTTTTAGGTATCACTCTGTTCTCTCCTATATAGATAGATGAATTTGGAACTCTAAATCCAACATGGTTTGTAGTAGCTCTTTGAAAGTTGACAAAATAAAGGAGTTCTCAGTTTTGTCTCTATGGTTTGTTTCCACTTCAAGTAGCCCTAGGCACAGACTGTTGAAAAGCACTTTCATTGAGGGCGGTTGCCAAGCTTCCAAGAAATTACGAGTTTCCGAAATACCAGCAAATATTTTTTCACCTAATGTTGATGATACTTGGTGGTAATGATCAGTACACCAATACCACTTGGCTCACCAAATTTTGTTCTTCTGGGTTGAAGCGTTCGTCTACAATAGCAGTTTTTATATTTAGGTTTCACTCTGTTCTCTCCTACATAGATAGATGAATTTGGAACTCTACATCCAACATGGTGTGTAATAGCTCTCTGAAACATGACAAAATAAAGGAGTTCTCAGTTTGTCTCTATGGTTTTTTTCCTCTTCAAGTCGCCCTAGGCACAGACTGTGGAAAAGCACTTTCATTGAAAGGGGTTGACAAGCTTCTAAAAAATAATGAGTTTCCGAAATACCAGCAAATATTTTTTCACCCAATGTTGATGATACTTGGTGGTAATGATTGGTACACAAATCCCACTTGACTCACCAAATTTTGTTCTTCTAGGTTGAAGCGTTCCTTTACAGTAGCAGTTTATATTTTTAAGTTCCCTCTGTTCTCTCCTATATAGATAGATGAATTTGGAACTGTAAATCCCACATGGTTTGTAGTAGCTCTTTGAAACTTGACAAAATAAAGGAGTGATCAGTTTTGTCTCTATGATTTGTTTCCGATTCATGTAGCCCTAAGCAGAGACTGTGGAAAAGCACTTACTTTGAAAGGGGTTTCCAATCTTCTAAGAAATAACGAGTTTCCGAAATACGAGCAAATATTTTTTGACCCAATCTTGATGAATCTTGGTGGTAATGATCAGTACACAAATCCCACTTGGCTCACCAATTTTGTTCTTCTAGGTTGAAGCGTTCATCTACAGTAGCAGTTTTTATATTTAGGTTTCAGTCTGTTCTCTCCTATATAGATAGATGAATTTGGAACTCTAAATCCACCATGGTTTGTAGTAGCTCTTTGTAACTTGACAAAATAAAGCAGTTTTCAGTTTTGTCTCTATGATTTGTTTCCGCTTCATTTAGCCCTAAGCAGAGATTGTGGAAAAGCACTTTCATTGAAAGGGGTTGACAAGATTCCAAGAAATTACGAGTTTCCGAAATACCAGCAAATATTTTTTCACCCAATGTTGATGATACGTGGTAGTAATGACAAGTACACAAATCCCACTTGCCTCACCAAATTTTGTTCTTCTAGGTTGAAACGTTCGTTTACAGTAGCAATTTTTATATTTAGGTTACATTCTGTTCTGTCCTATATAGATAGATGAATTTGGAACTCTAAATCAACCATGGTTTGTAGTAGCTCTTTGTAACCTGACAAAATAAAGGAGTTCTCAGTTTTGTCTCTATTGTTTGTTTCCTCTTCAAGTAGCCCAAGGCACAGACAGTGGAAAAGCACTTTCATTGAGAGGGGTTGCCAAGCTTCTAAGAATTAACAAGTTTTTGAAATACCAGCAAATATTTTTTTCCCCCAATGTTGATGATACTTGGTGGTAATGATCAGTTCATTACACACCCTTGGCTCAACATATTTTGTTCTTCTGAGTTGAAGCATTCGTCTACAGTAGCAGTTTTTATATTTACGTTTCACTCTGTTCTCTCCTATATAGATACATGAATTTGGAACTCTAAATACAACATGGTTTGTAATAGCTCTTTGAAACGTGAAAATGTAAAGGAGTTCACAGTTTTATGGTTTGTTTCCTCTTCAAGTAGCCCTAGGCACAGACTGTGGAAAAGTACTTTCAATGAGAGGGGTTGCCAGGCTTCTAAGAAATAACGAGTTTCCGAAATACCAGCAAATATTTTTTCACCCAATGTCGATGATACTTGGTGGTAATGATATGTGCACAAATCGCACTTGGCTCACTAAATTTTGTTCTTCTACTTAGAAGCGTTCGTCTACAGTAGCAATTATAATATTTAGGTTTCACTCTGTTCTCTCCTATATAGATAGATGAATTTGGAACTCTAAATTCAACATGGTGTCTATTAGCTCTTTGAAACTTGACAAAATAAAGGAGTTCTCAGTTTTGTCTCTATGATTTATTTCCGCTTCATGTAGCCCCTAAGGAGAGACTGTGGGAAAGCACTTTCATTGAAAAGGGTTGCCATGCTTCTAAGAAATTACGAGCTTCCGAAATAGCAGCAAGTATTTTTTCACCCAATGTTGATGATACGTGGTGTTAATGACATGTCCACAAATCCCACTTGGCTCACAAATTTACTTCTTCTAGGTTGATGCGTTCGTTTACAGTAGCAGTTTTTATTTTTAGGTATCACTCTGTTCTCTCCTATATAGATAGATGAATTTGGAACTCTAAATCCAAAATGGTTTGTAGTAGCTCTTTGAAACTTGACAAAATAAAGGAGTTCTCAATTTTGTCTCTATGTTTTCTTCCTCTTCAAGTTGTCCTAGGCACAGACTGTGGAAAAGCACTTTCATTGAGAGGGGTTGCCAAGCTTCCAAGAAATTACCAGTTTCCGAAATACCAGCAAATATTTTTTGACCCAATCTTGATGATACTTGGTGGTAATGATCAGTACACAAATCTCATTTGGCTCATCAAATTTTGTTCTTCCAAGTTGACGCGTTCGTCTACAGTAGCAGTATTTATATTTAGGTTTCACTCTGTTCTCTCCTAAATAGATAGATGAATTTGGAACTCTAATTCCAACATGGGTTGTAGTAGCTCTTTGAAACTTGTCAAAATAAAAGAGTTCTCAGTTTTTTCTCTATGGTTTGTTTCCTCTTCAAGTACCCCTAGGCACAGACTCTGGAAAAGCACTTTCATTGAGAGGGGTTGCCAAGCTTCTAAGAAATAACGAGTTTCCGAAATACCAGCAAATATTTTTTCACTGAATCTTGATGATACTTGGTGGTAATGATCAGTACACAAATACCACTTGGCTCACCAAATTTTGTTCTTCTAGGTTGAAGCGTTCGTTTACAGTAGCAGTTTTTATTTTAAGGTTTCACCCTGTTCTCTCCTATATATATATAGATCAATTTGGAACACTAAATCCAACGTGGTTTGTAGTAGCTCTTTGAAACTTGACAAAATAAAGGAGTTCTCAGTTTTGTCTCTATGGGTTGTTTCCTCTTCAAGTAGCCCTACGCACTGACTGTGGAAAAGCACTTTCATTGAGAGGGGTTGCCAAGATTCTAAGATATTATTAGTTACCGAAATACCAGCAAATATTTTTTCACCCAATCTTAATGATACTTGGTGGTGATGATTGGTACACAAATCCCACTTGGCTCACCAAATTTTGTTCTTCTAGGTTGAAGCGTTCGTCTACAGTATCAGTTTTTATATTTAGGTTTCACTCTGTTCTCTACTATATAGACAGATTTATTTGGAACTCTAAATCCAATATGGTTTGTAGTAGCTCTTTGAAACTTGACAAAATAAAGGAGTTCTCAGTTTTGTCTCTATGATTTGTTTCCGCTTCAAGTAGCTCTAAGCATAGACTGTGGAAAAGCACTTTCATTGATAGGGGTTGCCAAGCTTCTAAGAAATAACGAGTTTCCGAATTACCAGCAAATATTTTTTCACCCAATCTTGATGATACTTGGTGGTGATTCGGTCCACAAATCCCTCTTGGCTCACCAATTTTTGTTCTTCTAGGTTGAAACGTTCATCTACAGTAGCTGTTTTTATATTTATGTTTCACTCTGTTCTCTCCTAAACAGATAGATGAATTTGGAACTCTAAATCCAACATGATTTGTAGTATCTATTTGAAACTTGACAAAATAAAAGAGTTCTCAGTTTTGTCTCTGTGGTTTGTGTACTCTTCAAGTAGCCCTAGGAAAAGACTGTGAAAAACACTTTCATTGAGAGCGGTTGCCAACTTCTAAGAAATGACGAGTTTCCGAAATACCAGCATTTATTTTTTCACCCAATCTTGATGATACTTGGTGATTATGATCGGTAAACAAATCCCACTTGGCTCACCAACTTTTGATCTTCTAGGTTGTAGCGTTCTTCTAAACTGTAGCAGTTTTTATATGTAGGTTTCCCTCTGTTCTCTAATATATAGATAGATGAATTTGGAACTCTAAATCCAACATGGTTTGCAGTAGTTCTTTGAAACTTGAAAAAATAAAGGAGTTCTCAGTTTTGTCTCTATGTTTTCTTCCTCTTCAAGTTGTCCTAGGCACAGACTGTGGAAAAGCACTTTCATTGAGAGGGGTTGCCAATCTTCTAAGAAATAACGAGTTTCCGAAATACCAGCAAATATTTTTTCACCCAATCTTGATGATACTTGGTGGTGATGTTTCTGTACACAAATCCCACTTGGCTCACCAAATTTTGTTCTTCTAGGTTGAAGCATTCATCTACAGTAGCAGTTTTTATTTTTAGGTTTCACTCTGTTCTCTCCTATATAGATAGATGAATTTGGAACTCTAAATCCAATATGGTTTGTATTAGCTCTTTGAAACTTGACAAAATAAAGGAGTTCTCAGTTTTGTCTCTATGATTTGCTTCCGCTTCAAGTAGCCCTAAGCAGAGACTGAGGAAAAGCACTTTCATTGAGAGGGGTTGCCAAGCTTCCAAGATATTACGAGTTTCCGAAATACCAGCAAATATTTTTTCACCCAATCTTGATGATACTTTTTGGTAATGATCGGTACACAAATCCCACTTGGCTCACCAAATTTTATTCTTCTAGGTTGAAGCATTCGTCTACAGTAGCAGTTTTTTTAAATAGGTTTCACTCTGTTCTCTGCTATATAGATAGATGAATTTGGAACTCTAAATCCAACATGGTTTGTAGTAGCTCTTTGAAACTTGACAAAATAAAGGAGTTCTCAGTTTTTTTTCTATGGTTTGTTTCCTCTTCAAGTAGCCCTAGGCACAGACGGCTTAAAAGTACATTCATTGAAAGGGGTTGCCAAGCTTCTAAGAAATAACTAGTTTCCGAAATACCAGCAAATATTTTTTCACGCAATCTTTATGACACTTGGTGGTAATGATCCCTACACGAATCCCACTTGGCTCACCAAATTTTGTTCTTCTATGTTGAAGCGTTCGTCTACAGTAGCAGTTTTTAAATTTAGGTTTCACTCTGTCTCTCCTATGTAGATGGATGAATTTGGAATTCTAAATCCAATATGCTTTGTAGTAGCTCTTTGAAACCTGACAAAGTAAAGGAGTTCTCAGTTTTGTCTCTATTACTTGTTTCCGCTTCATGTAGCCCTAAGCAGAGACTATGGAAAAGCACTTTCATTGAAAGGGGTTGCCAAACTTCCAAGAAATGACGAGTTTCCGAATTACCAGCAAATATTTTTTTCACCTAATGTTGATGATACGTGGTGGTTATGATCAGTACACAAATCCCACTTGGCTCACCAAATTTTGTTCTTCTAGGTTGAAGCGTTCGTTTTCAGTATCAGTTTTTATTTTTAGGTTTCACTCTGTTCTCTCCCATATAGATAGATGAATTTGGAACTCTAAATCCAACATGGTTTGTAGTAGCTCTTTGAACCTTGACAAAACAAAAGAGTTCTCAGTTTTGTCTCTATGATTTGTTTCCGCGTCAAGTAGCCCTAAGCAGAGACTGTGGAAAAGCAGTTCCATTGAGAGGGGTTGCCAAGCTTCCAAGAAATTACGAGTTTCCGAAATACCAGCAAATATTTTTTCACCCAATCTTGATGATACTTGGTGGTAATGATCTGTACACAAATCCCACTTGACTCACCAAATTTTATTCTTCTAGGTTGAAGCATTCGTCTAGAGTAGCAGTTTTTTTATATAGGTTTCACTCTGTTGTCTGCTATATAGATAGATGAATTTGAAACTCTAAATCCAACATGGTTTGTAGTAGCTCTTTGAAACTTGACAAAATAAAGGAGTTCTCAGTTTTTTTTCTATGGTTTGTTTCCTCTTCAAGTAGCCCTAGGCACAGACGGTTTGAAAGCACTTTCATTGAGAGGGGTTGCCAAGCTTCTAAGAAATAACTAGTTTCCGAAATACCAGCAAATATTTTTTCACGCAATCTTTATGACACTTGGTGGTAATGATCACTACACGAATCCCACTTGGCTCACAAAATTTTGTTCTTCTATGTTGAAGCGTTCGTCTATAGTAGCAGTTTTTATATTTAGGTTTCACTCTGTCTCTCCTATATAGAAGGATGAATTTGGAATTCTAAATTCAATATGCTTTGTAGTAGCTCTTTGAAACCTGACAAAGTAAAGGAGTTCTCAGTTTTGTCTCTATTACTTGTTTCCGCTTCATGTAGCCCTAAGCAGAGACTATGGAAAAGCACTTTCATTGAAAGGGGTTGCCAAACTTCCAAGAAATGACGAGTTTCCGAAATACCAGCAAATATTTTTTTCACCCAATGTTGATGATACGTGGTGGTTATGATCAGTACACAAATCTCACTTGGCTCACCAAATTTTGTTCTTCTAGGTTGAAGCGTTCGTTTTCAATAGCAGTTTTTATTTTAGGTTTCACTCTGTTCTCTCCCATATAGATAGATGAATTTGGAACTCTAAATCCAACATGGTTTGTAGTAGCTCTTTGAAAGTTGACAAAACAAAGGAGTTCTCAGTTTTGTCTCTATGATTTCTTTCCGCTTCAAGTAGCCCTAAGCAGAGACTGTGGAAAAGCACTTTCATTGAGAGGGGTTGCCAAGCTTCTAAGAAATAACGTGTTTCCGAATTACCAGCAAATATTTTTTCACCCAATCTTGATGATACTTGGTGGTGAAGATCGGTACACAAATACCACTTGGCTCACCAAATTTTGTTCTTGTAGGTTGAAGCGTTCGTCTACAGTAGCAGTTTTTATATTTAGGTTTCACTCTGTTCTCTCCTATATAGATAGATGAATTTGGAAACCTAAATCCAACATGGTTTGTAGTAACTCTTTGAAACTTGACAAAATAAAGGAGTTCTCAGTTTTGTCTCTATGAATTGTTTCCGCTTCAAGTAGCCCTAAGCAATGACTGTGCAAAAGCACTTTCATTGAGAGGGGTTGCCAAGCTTCCAAGAAATTACGAGTTTCCGAAATACCAGCAAATATTTTTTCACGCAATCTTGGTGACACTTGGTGGTAATGATCAGTACACAAATCCCACTTGGCTCACCAAATTTTGTTCTTCTAAGTTCATTCGTTCGTCTACCTTAGCAGTTTTTAAATTTAGGTTTCACTCTGTTCTCTGCTGTATAGATAGATGAATTTGGAACTCTAAATCCAACATGGTTTGTAGTAGCTCTTTGAAACTTGACAAAATAAAGGAGTTCTCAGTTTTGTCTCTATGGTTTGTTTCCTCTTCAAGTAGCCATAGGCACAAACTGTGGAAAAGCACTTTCATTGAGAGGAGTTGCCAAGCTTCTAAGAAATAACGAGTTTCCGAAATACCAGCAAATATTTTTTCACCCAATCTTGATGATACTTTTTGGTGATGATCAGTACACAAATCCCACATGACTCACCAAATTTTGTTCTTGTAGGTTGAAGCGTTCGTTTTCAGTAGCAGTTTTTATTTTAGGTTTCACTCTGTTCTCTCCTATATAGATAGATGAATTTGGAACTCTAAATCCAACATGGTTTGTAGTAGCTCTTTGAATCTTGACAAAATGAAGGAGTTGTCAGTTTTTTCTCTATGATTTGTTTCCTCTTCAAATAGCCCTTGCGCATATGGTGGAAAAGCACTATCCTTGGGAGGGGTTGACAAGCTTCTAAGAAATAACGAGTTTCCGAATTACCAGCAATATTTTTTCACACAATCTTAATGATACTTGGTGCTAAGGACAAGTACACAAATCCCACTTGACTCACCAAATTTTGTTCTTCTATGTTGAATCATTCGTCTACAGTAGCAGTTTTTAATTTTAGGTTTTACTCTGTTCTCCCCTATATAGAGAGATGAATTAGAAACTCTAAATACAACATGGTTTGTAGTAGCTCTTTGAAACTTGACAAAATAAAGGAGTTCTCAGTTTTGTCTCTATGGTTTGTTTCCTCTTCAAGTACCCCTAAGAACCGACTGTGGAGAAGCACTTTCATTAAATGGGTTGCCAAGCTTCCAAGAAATTACGAGTTTCCGAAATACCAGCAAATATTTTTTCACCCAATCTTGATGATACTTTGTGGTAATTACAAGTCCACAAATCCCACTTGGCTCACCAAATTTTGTTCTTCTAGGTTGAAGCGTTCGTTTACAGTAGCAGTTTTTATGTTTAGGTTTCTCTCTGTTCTCTCCTATATAGAAAGATGAATTTGGAACTCTAAATCCAACATGGTTTGTAGTAGCTCTTTGAAACTTAACAAAATAAAGGAGTTCTCAGTTTTGTCTCTATGGTTTGTTTCCTCTTCAAGTATCCCTAAGAACCGACTGTGGAAAAGCAATTTCATTGAGTGGGGTTGCCAAGCTTCTAAGAAATAACGAGTTTCCGAAATGCCAGCAAATATTTTTTCACGCAATCTTGATGACACTTGGTGGTAATGATCAGTACACAAATCCCACTTGGCTCACCAAATTTTGTTTTTCTAGTTTGAAGCGTTCGTCTACAGTAGCAGTTTTTATATTTAGTTTTCACTCTGTTCTCTCCTATATGGATAGATAAATTTGGTTCTTTAAATCCAAAATGGTTTTTAGTAGCTCTTTGAAACTTGACAAAATAAATGAGTTCTCAGTTTTGTCTCTAATGTTTGTTTTCCTCTTCAAGTAGCCCTAGCACAGACTGTGGAAAAGCACTTTCATTGAGAGGGGTTGCCAAGCTTCTAAGAAATGACGAGTTTCCGAAATACCAGCAAATATTTTTTCACACAATCTTGATGATACTTGGTGGTGATGATCAGTACCAACTTCCACTTGGCTCACCAAATTTTGTTCTTCTAGGTTGAAGCGTTCGTCTACAGTAGCAATTTTTATATTTAGGTTTCACTCTGTTCTCTCCTATAGAGACAGATGAATTTGGAACTCTAAATCCAACATGGTTTGTAGTAGCTCTTTGAACTTGACAAAATAAAGGAGTTCTCAGTTTTGTCTCTATGATTTGTTTCCGTTTCAAGTAGCCCTAAGCAGTGACTGTGGAAAAGCACTTTCCTTTGAGAGGGGTTTCCAAGGTTCCAAAAAATTACGAGTTTCCGAAATACCAGCAAATATTTTTCACCCAAACTTGATGATACTTGGTGGTAATGATCAGTTCACAAATCCCACTTGGATCACCAAATTTTGTTCTTCTTGGTTGAAGTGTTCGTCTACAGTAGCAGTTTTTATGTTTAGGTTTCACTCTGTTCTCTGCTATATAGATAGATGAATTTGGAACTCTAATCCAACATGGTTTTTAGTGGCTCTTTGAAACTTGACAAAAATAAAGGAGTTCTCAGTTTTGTCTCTATGGTTTGTTTCCTCTTAAAGTAGCCCTAGGCTCAGACGGTGAATACGCACTTTCATTGAGAGAGGTTGCCAAGCTTCCAAGAAATTACGAGTTTTCCGAAATACCAGCAAATATTTTTTCACCCAATCTTGATGATACATGGTAGTAAGGACAAGTACACAAATCCCACTTGGCTCACCAAATTTTGTTCTTCTAGGTTAAAGCATTCGTCTACAGTAGCAGTTTTTAATTTTAGGTTTTACTCTGTTTATCTCCTATATACATAGATGAATTAGGAACTCTAAATCCTACATGGTTTGTATTAGCTCTTTGAAACTTGACAAAATAAAGGAGTTCTCAGTCTTTTTTTTGATTTGTTTCCGCTTCAAGTAGCCCTAATCAGAGACTGTGGAAAAGCACTTTCATTGAGAGGGGTTGCCAAGCTTCTAAGAAGTAACTAGTTTCCGAAATACCAGCAAATACTTTTTCACCGAATTTTGATGATACTTGGTGGTAAGGAAAATTACACAAATCCCACTTGGCTCACCAAATTTTGTTCTTCTACGTTAAAGCATTCGTCTACAGTAGCAGTTTTTATTTTTAGGTTTTACTTTGTTCTCTAATATATAGATAGATGAATTGGAACTCTGAATCCAACATGGTTTGAAGTAGCCCTTTGAAACTTGAAAAAATTAAGGAGTTCTCAGATTTGTCTCAATGATTTGTTTCCGCTTCAAGTATCCCTCAGCAGAGACTGTGGAAAAGCACTTTCATTGAGAGGTGTTGCAAAGCTTCTAAGAAATAACGAGTTTCCGAATTACCATCAAATATTTTTTCACCCAATGTTGATGATACGTGGTGGTGAAGATCGGTACACAAATCCCACTTGCCTCACCAAATTTTGTCCTTCTTGGTTGAAGCGTTCGTCAACAGTAGCAGTTTTTATATTTAGGTTTCACTCTGTTCTCTGCTATATAGATAGATGAATTTGGAAACCTAAATCCAACATGGTTTGTAGTAACTCTTTGAAACTTGACAAAATAAAGGAGTTCTCAGTTTTGTCTCTATGAATTGTTTCCGCTTCAAGTAGCCCTAAGCAATGACTGTGCAAAAGCACTTTCATTGAGAGGGGTTGCCAAGCTTCCAAGAAATTACGAGTTTCCGAAATACCAGCAAATATTTTTTCACGCAATCTTGGTGACACTTGGTGGTAATGATCAGTACACAAATCCCACTTGGCTCACCAAATTTTGTTCTTCTAAGTTCATTCGTTCGTCTACCTTAGCAGTTTTTAAATTTAGGTTTCACTCTGTTCTCTGCTTATAGATAGATGAATTTGGAACTCTAAATCCAACATGGTTTGTAGTAGCTCTTTGAAACTTGACAAAATAAAGGAGTTCTCAGTTTTGTCTCTATGGTTTGTTTCCTCTTCAAGTAGCCATAGGCACAAACTGTGGAAAAAGCACTTTCATTGAGAGGAGTTGCCAAGCTTCTAAGAAATAACGAGTTTCCGAAATTACCAGCAAATATTTTTTCACCCAATCTTGATGATACTTTTTGGTGATGATCAGTACACAAATCCCACATGACTCACCAAATTTTGTTCTTGTAGGTTGAAGCGTTCGTTTTCAGTAGCAGTTTTTATTTTTAGGTTTCACTCTGTTCTCTCCTATATAGATAGAAGAATTTGGAACTCTAAATCCAACATGGTTTGTAGTAGCTCTTTGAATCTTGACAAAATGAAGGAGTTGTCAGTTTTTTCTCTATGATTTGTTTCCTCTTCAAATAGCCCTTGCGCATATGGTGGAAAAGCACTATCCTTGGGAGGGGTTGACAAGCTTCTAAGAAATAACGAGTTTCCGAATTACCAGCAATATTTTTTCACACAATCTTAATGATACTTGGTGCTAAGGACAAGTACACAATCCCACTTGACTCACCAAATTTTGTTCTTCTATGTTGAATCATTCGTCTACAGTAGCAGTTTTAATTTTAGGTTTTACTCTGTTCTCCCCTATATAGAGAGATGAATTAGAAACTCTAAATACAACATGGTTTGTAGTAGCTCTTTGAAACTTGACAAAATAAAGGAGTTCTCAGTTTTGTCTCTATGGTTTGTTTCCTCTTCAAGTACCCCTAAGAACCGACTGTGGAGAAGCACTTTCATTAAATGGGTGCCAAGCTTCCAAGAAATTACGAGTTTCCGAAATACCAGCAAATATTTTTTCACCCAATCTTGATGATACTTTGTGGTAATTACAAGTCCACAAATCCCACTTGGCTCACCAAATTTTGTTCTTCTAGGTTGAAGCGTTCGTTTACAGTAGCAGTTTTTATGTTTAGGTTTCTCTCTGTTCTCTCCTATATAGAAAGATGAATTTGGAACTCTAAATCCAACATGGTTTGGTAGTAGCTCTTTGAAACTTAACAAAATAAAGGAGTTCTCAGTTTTGTCTCTATGGTTTGTTTCCTCTTCAAGTATCCCTAAGAACCGACTGTGGAAAAGCAATTTCATTGAGTGGGGTTGCCAAGCTTCTAAGAAATAACGAGTTTCCGAAATGCCAGCAAATATTTTTTCACGCAATCTTGATGACACTTGGTGGTAATGATCAGTACACAAATCCCACTTGGCTCACCAAATTTTGTTTTTCTAGTTTGAAGCGATCGTCTACAGTAGCAGTTTTTATATTTAGTTTCACTCTGTTCTCTCCTATATGGATAGATAAATTTGGTTCTTTAAATCCAAAATGGTTTTTAGTAGCTCTTTGAAACTTGACAAATAAATGAGTTCTCAGTTTTGTCTCTAATGTTTGTTTCCTCTTCAAGTAGCCCTAGGCACAGACTGTGGAAAAGCACTTTCATTGAGAGGGGTTGCCAAGCTTCTAAGAAATGACGAGTTTCCGAAATACCAGCAAATATTTTTTCACACAATCTTGATGATACTTGGTGGTGATGATCAGTACACAAATTCCACTTGGCTCACCAAATTTTGTTCTTCTAGGTTGAAGCGTTCGTCTACAGTAGCAATTTTTATATTTAGGTTTCACTCTGTTCTCTCCTATAGAGACAGATGAATTTGGAACTCTAAATCCAACATGGTTTGTAGTAGCTCTTTGAAACTTGACAAAATAAAGGAGTTCTCAGTTTTGTCTCTATGATTTGTTTCCGTTTCAAGTAGCCCTAAGCAGTGACTGTGGAAAAGCACTTTCCTTGAGAGGGGTTTCCAAGGTTCCAAAAAATTACGAGTTTCCGAAATACCAGCAAATATTTTTCACCAAACTTGATGATACTTGGTGGTAATGATCAGTTCACAAATCCCACTTGGATCACCAAATTTTGTTCTTCTTGGTTGAAGTGTTCGTCTACAGTAGCAGTTTTTATGTTTAGGTTTCACTCTGTTTCTGCTATATAGATAGATGAATTTGGAACTCTAATCCAACATGGTTTTTAGTGGCTCTTTGAAACTTGACAAAATAAAGGAGTTCTCAGTTTTGTCTCTATGGTTTGTTTCCTCTTAAAGTAGCCCTAGGCTCAGACGGTGAATACGCACTTTCATTGAGAGAGGTTGCCAAGCTTCCAAGAAATTACGAGTTTCCGAAATACCAGCAAATATTTTTTCACCCAATCTTGATGATACATGGTAGTAAGGACAAGTACACAAATCCCACTTGGCTCACCAAATTTTGTTCTTCTAGGTTAAAGCATTCGTCTACAGTAGCAGTTTTTAATTTTAGGTTTTACTCTGTTATCTCCTATATACATAGATGAATTAGGAACTCTAAATCCTACATGGTTTGTATTAGCTCTTTGAAACTTGACAAAATAAAGGAGTTCTCAGTCTTTTTTTGATTTGTTTCCGCTTCAAGTAGCCCTAATCAGAGACTGTGGAAAAGCACTTTCATTGAGAGGGGTTGCCAAGCTTCTAAGAAGTAACTAGTTTCCGAAATACCAGCAAATACTTTTTCACCGAATTTTGATGATACTTGGTGGTAAGGAAAATTACACAAATCCCACTTGGCTCACCAAATTTTGTTCTTCTACGTTAAAGCATTCGTCTACAGTAGCAGTTTTTATTTTTAGGTTTTACTTTGTTCTCTAATATATAGATAGATGAATTTGGAACTCTGAATCCAACATGGTTTGAAGTAGCCCTTTGAAACTTGAAAAAATTAAGGAGTTCTCAGATTTGTCTCAATGATTTGTTTCCGCTTCAAGTATCCCTCAGCAGAGACTGTGGAAAAGCACTTTCATTGAGAGGTGTTGCAAAGCTTCTAAGAAATAACGAGTTTCCGAATTACCATCAAATATTTTTTCACCCAATGTTGATGATACGTGGTGGTGAAGATCGGTACACAAATCCCACTTGCCTCACCAAATTTTGTCCTTCTTGGTTGAAGCGTTCGTCAACAGTAGCAGTTTTTATATTTAGGTTTCACTCTGTTCTCTGCTATATAGATAGATGAATTTGGAACTCTAAATCCAACATGCTTTGTAGTAGCTCTTTGAAACATGACAAAATAAAGGAGTTCTCAGTTTTGTCTCTATGGTTTGTTTCCTCTTCAAGTAGCCCTAGGCAAAGACTGTGGAAAACCATTTTATTGAGAGGGGTTGCCAAGCTTCTAAGAGTAACGAATTTCCTAATTACCAGCAAATATTTTTTCACCCAATCGTGATGATACTTGGTGGTGATGATCGGTACGCAAATCCCACTTGGCTCACCGAATTTTGTTCTTCTAGGTTGAAGCGTTCGTCTACAGTAGCAGTTTTATATTTAGGTTTCACTCTGTTCTCTCCTTTATAGATAGATGAATTTGGAACTCTAAATCCAATATGGTTTGTAGTAGCTTTTTGAAACTTGACAAAATAAAGGAGTTCTCAGTTTTGTCTCTATAGTTTGTTTCCACTTCAAGTAGCCCTAAGGAGAGACTGTGGAAAAGCACTTTCATTGAGAGAGGTTGCCAAGCTTTTAAGAAATAACGAGTTTCCGAAATACCAGCAAATATTTTTTCACCCAATCTTGATGATACTTGGGGGTGAAGATCGGTACGCAAATCCACTTATCTCACCAAATTTTGTTCTTGTAGGTTGAAGCGTTCGTCTACAGTAGCAGTGTTTATATTTAGGCTTCACTCTGTTCTCTCCTATATAGATAGACGAATTTGGAACTCTAAATCCAACATGGTTTGTAGTAGCTCATTGAAACATGACAAAGTAAATGAGTTCTCAGTTTTGTCTCTATGGTTTGTTTCCTCTCCAAGTACCCCTAAGCAGAGACTGTGGAAAATCACTTTCATTGAAAGGGGTGGCCAAGCTTCCAAGAAATTACGAGTTTCCAAAATACCAGAAAATATTTTGTCACCCAATGTTGATGATACTTGGTGGTGATGATCAGTAAACAAATCCCACTTGGCTCACTATTTTTGTTCTTCTAGGTTCAAGTGTTCGTCTACAGTAGCAGTTTTTATATTTAGGTTTCACTCTGTTTTCTCCTATATGGATAGAGAAATTTGGAACTCTAAATCCAATATGGTTTGTAGTAGCTCTTTGAAACTTGACAAAGTAAAGGAGTTCTCAGTTTTGTCTCTATGATTTGTTTCAGCTTCATGTAGCCCTAAGCAGAGACTGTGGAAAAGCACTTTCATTGAAAGGGGTTGCCAAGCTTCCCAGAAATTACGTGTTTCCGAAATACCAGCAAATATTTGGTCACCCAATGTTGATGATACGTGGTGGTAATGATCAGTATCCAAATCCCACTTGGCTCACCAAATTTGTTCTTCTAGGTTGAAGCGTTCGTCTACAGTAGCAGTTTTTATATTTAGGTTTCACTCTCTTCTCTGCTATATAGATAGATAAATTTGGAACTCTAAATCCAACATGGTTTGTAGTAGCTTTTTGAAACTTGACAAAATAAAGAAGTTCTCAGTTTTGTCTCTATGATTTGTTTCCGCTTCAAGTTGCCCTAAGCAGTGACTGTGGAAAAGCACTTTCCTTGAGAGGGGTTGCGAAGCTTCCAAGAACTTACGAGTTTCCGAAATACCAGCAAATATTTTTTCACCCAATCTTGATGGTACTTGGTGGTAATGATCAATTCACAAATCCCACTTGGCTCACCAAATTTTGTTCTTCTAAGTTGAAGCATTCGTCTACAGTAGCAGTTTTTATGTTTTTGTTTCAGTCTGTTCTCTGCTATATAGATAGATGAATTTGGAACTCTAAATCCAACATGGTTTGTAGGGGCTCTTTGAAACTTGACAAAATAAAGGAGTTCTCTGTTTTGTCTCTCTGGTTTGTTTTCTTTTCAAGTAGCCCTAGGCACAGATGGTGGATACGCACTTTCATTAAGAGGGGTTGCCAAGCTTCCAAGAAATTACGAGTTTCCGAAATACCAGCAAATATTTATTCACCCAATCTTGATGATACATGGTGTTTACGATCTATACACAAATCAAACTTGACTCACCAATTTTGTTCTTCTATGTGGAAGCGTTCGTTTTCAGTAGCAGATTTATTTTTAGGTTTCACTCTGTTCTCTTTCATATAGATAAATGAATTTGGAACTCTAAATCCAACATGGTTTGTAGTAGCTCTTTGAACCTTGACAAAATCAAGGAGTTCTCAGTATTGTCTCTATGGTTTGTTTCCTCTTCAAGTAGCCCTCGCACATACTGTGGAAAAGCACTTTCATTGAGAGGGGTTGCCAGCTTCTAAGAAATAACGAGTTTCCGAAATACCAGCAAATATTTTTTCACGCAATCTTGATGACACTTGGTGGTAATGATCAGTGCACAAATCCTACTTGGCTCACCAAATTTTGTTCTTCTAGGTTTAAGCGTTCGTCTAAAGTAGCAGTTATTATATTTAGTTTTCACTCTGTTCTCTCTTATATGGATAGATAAATTTGGAACTCTAAATCCAATATGGTTTTTAGTAGCTCTTTGAAACTTGACAAAATATAGGAGTTCTCAGTTTTGTCTCTATGGTTTGTTTCCTCTTCAAGTAGCCCTAGGCACAGACTGTGGAAAAGCACTTTCATTGAGAGGGGTTGCCAAGCTTCTAAGAAATAACGAGTTTCCGAAATACCAGCAACATATTTTTTCACACAATCTTGATAATACTTGGTGGTGATGATCAGTATACACATCCCACTTGGCTCACCAAATTTTGTTCTTCTAGGTTGAAGCGTTCGTCTACAGTAGCAATTTTTACATTTAGGTTTCACTGTGTTCTCTCCTATATAGATAGATGAATTTGGAACTCTAAATCCAACATGGTTTGTAGTAGCTCTTTGAAACTTGACACAATAAAGGAGTTCTCAGTTTTGACTGTATGATTTGTTTCCACTTCAAGTAGCAGTAAGCAGTGACTGTGGAAAAGCACTTTCCTTGAGAGGGGTTCCAAGGTTCCAACAAATTACGAGTTTCCGAAATACCAGCAAATATTTTTCACCCAATCTTTATGATACTTGGTGGTAATGATCAGTTCACAAATCCTACTTGGATCACCAAATTTTGTTCTTCTTGGTTGAATTGTTCTCTACAGTAGCAGTTTTTATGTTTAGGTTTCACTCTGTTCTCTGCTATATAGATAGATGAATTTGGATCTCTAAATCCAACATGGTTTGTAGTGGCTCTTTGAAACTTGACAAAATAAAGGAGTTCTCTGTTTTGTCTCAATGGTTTGTTTCCTCTTCAAGTAGCCCTAGGCACAGATGGTGGATACGCACTTTCCTTGAGAGGGGTTGCCAAGCTTCCAAGAAATTACGAGTTTCCGAAATACCAGCAAATATTTTTTCATCCAAACTTGATGATACATGGTGGTAAGGACAAGTACACAAATCCCACTTGGCTCACCAAATTTTGTTCTGTCTAGGTTAATGCATTCGTCTACAGTAGAAGTTTTTAATTTTAGGTTTTACTCTGTTATCTCCTATATACATAGATGAATTAGGAACTCTAAAACCAACATGGTTGTAGTAGCTCTTTGAAACTTGACAAAATAAAGGAGTTCTCAGTTTTTCTCTGTGATTTGTTTCCGCTTCAAGTAGCCCTAAGCAGAAGACTGTGGAGAAGCAATTTCATTGAGAGGGGTTGCCAAGCTTTCTAAGAAATAACGAGTTTCCGAAATACCAGAAAATATTTTTTCACCGAACTTGATGATACTTGGTGGTAAAGAAAAAGTATACAAATCCACTTGGCTCACCAAATTTTGTTCTTCTAGGTTAAAGCATTCGTCTACAGTAGCAGTTTTTATTTTTAGGTTTTACTTTGTTCTCTAATATATAGATAGATGAATTTGGAAGTCTGAATCCAACATGGTTTCAAGTAGCCCTTTGAAACTTGAAAAAATTAAGCAGTTCTCAGTTTTGTCTCTATGATTTGTTTTCCGCTTCAAGTAGCCCTCAGCAGAGACTTTGGAAAAGCACTTTCATTGAGAGGTGTTGCAAAGCTTCTAAGAAATAACGAGTTTCCGAATTACCAGCAAATATTTTTTCACCCAATGTTGATGATACGTGGTGGTGAAGATTAGTACACAAATCCCACTTGGCTCACCAAATTTTGTCCTTCTTGGTTGAAGCCTTCGTCTACAGAAGCAGTTTTCATATTTAGGCTTCACTCTGTTCTCTCCTATATAGATAGATGAATTTGGAACTCTAAATCCAACATGGTTTGTAGTAGCTCATTGAAACATGACAAAGTAAATGAGTTCTCAGTTTTGTCTCTATGGTTTGTTTCCTCTCCAAGTACCCCTAAGCAGACACTGTGGAAAAGCACAGCACTTTCATTGAAAGGGGTTGCCAAGCTTCCAAGAAATTACGAGTTTCCAAAATACCAGAAAATATTTGTCTGCCAATGTTGATGATACTTGGTGGTGATGATCAGTACACAAATCCCACTTGGCTCACCATTTTTATTCTTCTAGGTTCAAGTGTTCGTCTACAGTAGCAGTTTTATATTTAGGTTTCACTCTATTCTCTCCTATATGGATAGATGAATTTGGAACTCTAAATCCAATATGGTTTGTAGTAGGTCTTTGAAACTTGACAAAGTAAAGGAGTTCTCAGTTTTGTCTCTATGGTATGTTCCTCTTCAATTAGCCCTGGGCACAGACTGTGGAAAAGCACTTTCATTGAGAAGGTTTGCCAAGCTTCTAAGAAATAACGAGTTTCCGAAATATCAGCAAATATTTTTTCACCCAATCTTGATGATACTGGTGGTAATGATTGGTACACAAATCCCACTTGACTCACCAAATTTTGTTCTAGGTTGAAGAGTTCGTTTACAGTAGCGGTCTATATTTTTAGTTCCCCCTGTTCTCTCCTATATGATAGATGAATTTGTTACTCTAAATCTAACATGGTTTGTAGTAGCTTTGAAACTTGACAAAATACAGGAGTTTTCAGATTGTCTCTCTGATTGTTTCCGCTTCATATAGCCCTAAGCAGAGACTGTGGAAAAACACTTTCATTGAAAGCGGTTGCCAAGCTTCCAAGAAATTACGAGTTTCCGAAATACCAGCAAAAATTTTGTCAACCAATGTTGATGATACGTGGTGGTAATGATTGGTATCCAAATTCCACTTGGCTCACCAAATTTTGTTCTTCTAGGTTGAAGCGTTCATCTACAGTAGCACTTTTTAATATTTAGGTTTCAATCTCTCCTCTGCTATATAGATAGATGAATTTGGAACTCTAAATCCAACATGGTATGTAGTAGCTCTTTGAAACTTGACAAATAAAGAAGTTCTCAGTTTTGTCTCTATGATTCGTTTCCGCTTCAAGAAGCCCTAAGCAGTGACTGTGGAAAAGCACTTTCCTTGAGAGGGGTTGCGAAGCTTCCAAGAACTTACGAGGTTTCCGAAATACCAGCAAATATTTTTCACCCAATCATGATGGTACTTGGTGGTAATGATCAATTCACAAATCCCACTTGGCTCACCAAATTTTGTTCATCTAGGTTGAAGCGTTCGTCTACAGTAGCAGTTTTTATGTTTAGGTTTCACTCTGTTCTCTGCTATATAGATAGATGAATTTGGAACTCTAAATCCAACATGGTTTGTAGTAGCTCTTTGAACTTGACAAAATAAATGAGTTCTCAGTTTTGTCTCTATGGATTGTTTCCTGTTGAATTAGCCCTGGCACAGACTGTGGAAAAGCACTTTCATTGAGAGGGGTTGCCAAGTTTCTAAGAAAGAACTAGTTTAGGAAATACCAGCAAATATTTTTCACCCAATCTTGATGACACTTGGTGGTAAGGACAAGTACACAAATCCCACTTGGCTCACCAGTTTTGTTCTTCTAGGTTGATGCGTTCGTTTACAGTCGTAGTTTTTATTTTTAGGTTTCACTCTGTTCTCTCCTATATAGATAGATGAATTTGGAACTCTAAATCCAACATGGTTTGTAGTAGCTCTATGAAACTTGACAAAATAAAGGAGTTCTCAGTTTTGTCTCTATGATTTGGTTTCCTCTTCAAGTAGCCCTAAGCAGAGAGTGTGGAAAAGCACTTTCATTGAGAGGTGTTGCAAATCTTCTAAGAAATAACGAATTTCCGAAATACCAGCAAATATTTTTTTTTCAATGTTGATGATACTTGGTGGTAATGATCAGTACACAAATCGCACTTGGGCTCACCAAATTTTGATCTTCTAGGTTGAAGCGTTCGTCTACAGTAGCAATTTTTATATTTAGGTTTCTCTGTTCTCTGCTATATAGATAGATGAATTTGGAACTCTAAATTCAACATGGTTTGTAGTAGATCTTTGAAAGTTGAGAAAATAAAGGAGTTCTCAGTTTTGTCTCTATGGTTGTTCCTCTTCAAGTACCCTAGGCACGGACTGGAAAAGCTCTTTCATTGAGAGGGGTTGACAAGCTTCTAAGAAATAACGAATTTCCGAAATACCAGCAAATATTTTTTCACCCAATGTTGATGATACTTGGTGGTAATGATCAGTACACAAATGCCACTTGGCTCACCAAATGTTGTTCTTCTGTGTTGAAGCGTTCGTCTACAGTAGCACTTTTTATATTTGGGTATCACTCTGTTCTCTCCTACATAGATAGATGAATTTGTAACTCTAAATCCAACATGGTGTGTAATAGCTCTTTGAAACTTGAGAAAGTAAAGGAGTTCTCAGTTTTTCTCTATGGTTTGTTTCCTCTTCAAGTCGCCATAGGCAGAGACTGTGGAAAAGCACTTTCATTGAGAGGGGTGGCCAAAATTTTAAGAAATAACGAGTTTCCGAAATACCAGCAAATATTTTTTCACCCAATGTTGATGATACTTGGTGCTAATAATCAGTACACAAATCCCACTTGGTTCACCACATTTTGTTCTTCTAGGTTGAAGCGTTCGTCTACAGTAGCAGTTTTTATATTTAGGTTTCACTATGTTCTCTCCTATATAGATAGATGAATTTGGAACTCTAAATCCAACATGGTTTGTAGTAGCTCTTGAAAGTTGACAAAATGAAGGAGTTCTCAGTTATTTTTTTTTTTTGTTTTGTTTCCTCTTCAAGTAGTCCTAGGCACAGACTGTGGAAAAGCACTTTCATTGAGAGGGGTTGCCAAGCTTCTAAGAAATAACGAGTTTCTGAAATACCAGCAAATATTTTTTCACCCAACCTGATGATACTTGGTGGTAATGATCGGTACACAAATCCCACTTGGCTCACCAAATTTTGTTCTTCTGGGTTGAAGCGTTCCTCTACAGTAGCAGTTTTTAAATTTAGGTTAGACCCTGTTCTCTTCTACATAGATAGATGAATTTGGAACTCTAAATCCAACATGGTGTGTAATAGCTCTTTGAAACTTGACAAAGTAAAGGAGTTCTCAGTTTTTGTCTCTATGATTTGTTTTCTCTTAAAGTAGCCCTAGGCACAGACTGTGGAAAAGCACTTTGATTGAGTGGGGTTGCCCAGCTTCTAAGAAATAACGAGTTTCCGAAATACCAGCAAATATTTTTTCACCCAATGTCGATAATACTTGGTCGTAATGATCTGTACACAAATCCCTCTTGGCTCAACAAATTTTTTGTTCTACTTTGAAGCGTTCGTCTACAGTAGCAATTATATATTTAGGTTTCACTCTGTTTCTCTCCTATATAAATAGATGAATTTGGAACTCTAAATCCAACATGGTGTGTAATAGCTCTTTGAAACTTGACAAAATGAAGGAGTTCTCAGTTTTGTCTCTATGGTTTGTTTCCTCTTCAAGTCGCCCTACGAACGGACTGTGGAAAAGCACTTTCATTGAGAGGGGTTGCCAAGGTTTTAAGAAATAACGAGTTTCCAAAATACCAGCAAATATTTTTTCACCCAATATTGATGATACTTGGTGGTAATGATCAGTACACAAATCCCAGTTGGCTCACCAAATTTTTTTCTTCTAGGTTGAAGCGTTTGTTTACAGTAGCAGTTTTTACTTTTGGGTTTCATTCTGTTCTCTCCTATATAGATAGATGAATTTGGAACTCTAAATCCAACATGGTTTGTAGTAGCTCTTTGAAACTTGACAAAATAAAGGAGTTCTCAGTTTTGTCTCTATGGTTTGTTTCCTCTTCAATTAGCCCTAAGCACAGACTGTGGAAAAGAACTATCATGAGAGGGGTTGCCAAGCTTCAAAGAAATAACGAGTTTCCGAATTACCAGCAAATATTTTTTCAACCAATGTTGATGATACTTGGTGGTAATGATCGGTACACAAAGCCCACTTGACCCCCCAAATTTTTTTCTTCTAGGTTTACGCTTTCGTTTACAGTAGCAGTTTATATTTTTAGGTTCCCTCTGTTCTCTCTTATACAGATAGATGAATTTGGAACTCTAAATCCAACATGGTTTGTAGTAGCTCTTTGAAACTTGACAAAATAAAGGAGTTCTCAGGTTTGTCTCTATGATTTGTTTCCACTTCATGTAGCCCTAAGCAGAAACTGTGGATAGCACTTCCATTGAAAGGGGTTGCTAAGCTTCCAATAAATTACGAGTTTCCGAAATACCAGCAAAATTTTTTCACCCAATGTTGATGATACTTGGTGGTAATTATCAGTACACAAATCCCACTTGGTTCACCACATTTTGTTCTTCTAGGTTGAAGCGTTCGTTTACAGTAGCAGTTTTTATTTTTAGGTTTCACTCTGTTCTCTCCTATATAGATAGATGAATTTGGAACTCTAAATCCAACATGGTTTTTAGTAGCTCTTTGAAACTTGACAAAATAAAGGAGTTCTCAGTTTTGTCTCTATGATTTGTTTCCGCTTTCTGTAGCCCTAGGCACAGACTGTGGAAAAGCACTTTCATTGAGAGGGGTGGCCAATCTTCTAAAAAATAACGAATTTCCGAAATACCAGCAAACATTTTTTCACCCAATGTTGATGATACTTGGTGGTAATGATCAGTACACAAATCCCACTTGGCTCACGAAATGTTGTTCTTCTGCGTTGAAGCGTTCGTCTACAGTAGCAGTTTTTATATTTGGGTATTACTCTGTTCTCTCCTACATAGATAGATGAATTTGGAACACTAAATCCAACATAGTGTGTAATAGCTCTTTGAAACTTGACAAAGTAAAGGAGTTCTCAGTTTTTTCTCTATGGTTTGTTTCCTCTTCAAGGCGCCCTAGGCACAGACTGTGGAAAAGCACTTTCATTGAGAGGGGTTACCAAGGTTTTAAGAAATAACGAGTTTCCGAAATACCAGCAAATATTTTTTCACCCAATCTTGATGAAACTTGGTGGTAATGATCAGTACACAAATCCCAGTTGGCTCACCAAATTTTGTTCTTCTAGGTTGAAGCGTTCGTTTACAGTAGCAGTTTTTATTTTT
>NW_027513286.1:103860-177393 GCF_048772815.1 Callospermophilus lateralis
GAGGGGTTACCAAGGTTTTAAGAAATAACGAGTTTCTGAAATACCAGCAAATATTTTTTCACCCAATCTTGATGATATTTTTTGATAATGATCAGTACCCAAATCCCTGTTGGCTCACCAAATTTTGTTCTTCTAGGTTGAAGCGTTCGTTTACAGTAGCAGTTTTTATTTTTAGGTTTCACTCTGTTCTCTCCTATATAGATAGATGAATTTGGAACTCTAAATCCAGCATGGTTTTAGTAGCTCTTTGAAATTTGACAAAATAAAGGAGTTTTCAGTTTTGTCTCTATTGTTTGTTTCCTCTTCAAGTAGCCCTAGGCACAGACTGTGGAAAAGCACTTTCATTGAGAGGGGTTGCCAAGCTTCCGAGAAATTACGAGTTTCCATAATACCAGGAAATATTTTTTCACCCAATGTTGATGATACGTGGTGGTAATGACAAGTACACAAATCCCACTTGGCTCAACAAGTTTTGTTCTTCTAGGTTGAAGCGTTCGTTTACCGTAGCAGTTTTAATTTTAGGTTTCACTCTGTTCTCTTCTATAGAGATAGATTAATTTGGAACTCTAAATCCAACATGGTTTGTAGTAGCTCTTTGAAACTAGACAAAATAAAGGAGTTCTCAGTTTTGTCTCTATGGTTTGTTTCCTCTTCAAGTAGCCCTAGGCACAGACTGTGGAAAAGTACTTTCACTGAGAGGGGTTTCAAGCTTCTAAGAAATAACGAGTTTCCGAAATACCAGAATTATTTATTCACCCAATGTCGATGAATACTTGGAGGTAATATCTGTACACAAATCCCACTTGGATCAGAAAATTTTGTTCTTCTGCGTTGAAGCGTTCGTCTACAGTAGCAGTTTTTATATTTGGTATCACTCTGTTCTCTCCTACATAGATAGATGAATTTGGAACCTCTAAATCAAACATGGTGAGTAATAGCTCTTTGAAACTTGACAAAGTAAAGGAGTTCTCAGTTTTTTCTAAATAGTTGTTTCCTCTTCAAGGCGCCCTAGGCACAGACTGTGGAAAAGCACTTTCATTGAGAGGGGTTACCAAGGTTTTAAGAAATAACGAGTTTCTGAAATACCAGCAAATATTTTTTCACCCAATCTTGATGATATTTTTTGGTAATGATCAGTACCCAAATCCCAGTTGGTTCACCAAATTTTGTTCTTTTAGGTTGAAGCGTTCGTTTACAGTAGCAGTTTTTATTTTTAGGTTTCACTCTGTTCTCTCCTATATAGATAGATGAATTTGGAACTCTAAATCCAGCATGGTTTGTAGTAGCTCTTTGAAATTTGACAAAAATAAAGGAGTTTTCAGTTTTTTCTCTATTGTTTGCTTCCTCTTCAAGTAGCCCTAGGCACAGACTGTGGAAAAGCACTTTCATTGAGAGGGGTTGCCAAGCTTCTAAGAAATAAGGATTTTCCAAAATTCCAGCAAATATTTTTCACCCAATCTTGATGATACTTGGTAGTAATGATCGGTACACAAATCCCACTTGACTCACCAAATTTTGTTCTTCTAGGTTGAAGCGTTCGTTTACAGTAGCAGTTTATATTTTTAGTTTCCCTCGGTTCTCTCCTATATAGATAGATGAATTTGGAACTCTAAATCCAACACGGTTTGTAGTAGCTCTTTGAAACTTGACAAAATAAAGGAGTTTTCAGTTTTGTCTCTATGATTTGTATCCGCTTCAAGTGCCCTAAGCAGAGACGGTGGAAATGCACTTTCATTGAGAGGGCTTGCCAAGCTTCCAAGAAATTACGAGTTTCCGAAATACCAGCAAATATTTTTTCATCCAATGTTAATGGTACGTAGTGGTAATGACAAGCACCTAAATCCCACTTGGCTCACCAAATTTTGTTCTTCTAGGTTGAAGCGTTCGTTTACAGTAGCAGTTTTTATTTTTAGGTTTCACTCTGTCTCTTCTATAGAGATAGATTAATTTGGAACTCTAAATCCAACATGGTTTGTAGTAGCTCTTTGAAACTAGGCAAAATAAAGGAGTTCTCAGTTTTGCCTCTATGGTTTGTTTCCTCTTCAATTAGCCCTAGGCACAGACTGTGGAAAAGTACTTTCATTGAGAGGGGTTGCCAAGCTTCTAAGAAATAAAGAATTTCCGAAATACCAGCAAATATTTTTCACCCAATGACGATGATACTTGGTGGTAATGATCTGTACACAAATCCCACTTGGCTCACCAAATTTTGTTCTTCTACTTTGAAGCGTTCGTCTACAGTAGCAATTTGAATATTTAGGTTTCACTCTGTTCTCTCCTATATAGATAGATGAATTTGGAACTCTAAATCCAACATGTGTGTATTAGCTCTTTGAAAATTGACAAAATAAAGGAGTTCTCAGTTTTGTCTCTAAGATTTTTTTCCGCTTCATGTAGCACTAAGCAGAGACTGTGCAAAAGCACTTTCATTGAACGGGGTTGCCAAGCTTCTAAGAAAATACGAGTTTCCGATATAGCAGCAAATATTTTTCACCCGATGTGATGATACGTGGTGGTAATGACAAGTCCACAAATCCCACTTGGCTCACCAAATTTTCTTCTTCTGGGTTGAAGCGTTCGTTTACACTAGCAGTTTTTATTTTAGGTTTCACTCTGTTCTCTCCTATATAGATAGATGAATTTGGAACTCTAAATCCAACATGGTTTGTAGTAGCTCTTTGAAACTTGACAAAATAAAGGAGTTCTCAGTTTTTTCTCTATTGTTTGTTCCTCTTCAAGTAGCCCTGGGCACAGACTGTGGAAAAGCAGTTTCATTGACAGGGGTTGCCAAGCTTCTAAGAAATAATTGGTTTCCGAAATATCAGCAAATATTTTTTCACCCAATCTTGATGATACTTGGTGGTCATGATCGGTACACAAATCCCACTTAGCTCACGAAATTTTGTTCTCCTAGGTTGAAGCGTTCGTTTACAGTAGCAGTTTTTATTTTTAGGTTTCACTCTGTTCACTCCTATATAGATCGATGAATTTGTAACTCTAAATCCAACATGGTTTGTAGTAGCTCTGTGAAACTTGACAAAATAAAGGAGTTCTCAGTATTGTCTCTATGATTTGATTCCGCTTCCTGTAGCCCTAGGCACAGACTGTGGAAAGCACTTTCATTGAGAGGGGTTGCCAAGCTTCTAAGAAATGACGTTTTCCGAAATACCAGCAAATATTTTTTCACCCAATGTTGATGATAATTGGTGGTAATGATCAGTACACAAGTCCCACTTGGCTCACCAAATTGTGTTCTTCTGGGTTGAATCGTTCGTCTACAGTAGCAGTTTTATATTTAGGTTTCACTCTGTTCTCTCCTGTATAGATAGATGAATTTGGAACTCTAAATCCAACATGGTGTGTAATAGCTCTTTGAAACTTGACAATAAAGGAGTTCTCAGTTTGCCTCTATGGTTTTTTCCTCTTCAAGTCGCGCTAGGCACAGACTGTGGAAAAGCACTTTCATTGAGAGGGGTTGCCAAGCTTCTAAGAAATAATTGGTTTCCGAAATATCAGCAAATATTTTTTCACCCAATCTTGATGATACTTGGTGGTCATGATCGGTACACAAATCCCACTTGGCTCACCAAATTTTGTTCTCCTAGGAAGAAGCGTTCGTTTACAGTAGCAGTTTTTATTTTTAGGTTTCACTCTGTTCTCTCCTGTATAGATAGATGAATTTGGAACTCTAAATCCAACATGGTGTGTAATAGCTCTTTGAAACTTGACAATAAAGGATGTTCTCAGTTTTGCCTCTATGGTTTGTTTCCTCTTCAAGTCCCCCTAGGCACAGACTGTGGAAAGCACTTTCATTGAGAGGGGTTGCCAAGCTTCCAAGAAATAACAAGTTTCCGAAATACCAGGAAATATTTTTTCACCCAACCTGATGATACTTGGTGGAAATGGTCGGTACACAAATCCCACTTGGCTCACGAAATTTTGTTCTTCTACTTTGAAGCGTTCGTCTACAGTAGCAATTTTAATATTTAGGTTTCACTCTGTTTTCTCCTATGTATTGATAGATGAAGTTGGAACTCTAAATCCAACATGGTTTGTAGTAGCACTTTGAGACTTGACAAAATAAAGGAGTTCTCAGGTCAGTCTCTATGATTTGGTTCCTCTTCAAGTAGCCCTAAGCAGGGACTGTGGAAAAGCACTTTCATTGAAAGGTGTTGCCAACCTTCCAAAAAATTACGAGTTTCCGAAATACCAGCAAATATTTTTTCACCCAATCGTGATGATACGTGGTGGTAATGATCAGTACACAAATCCCACTTGGCTCACAAAATTATGTTCTTCTAGGTCTTAGTGTTCGTCATCAGCACCAGTTTTTATATGTAGGTTTCACTGTCCTCTCTCTTATATAGATAGATGAATTTGGAACCCTAAATCAAACATCTTTCATAGTAGCTCTTTGAAACTTGTCAAATAAAGGAGTTCTCTGTTTTGTATCTATGATTTGTTTCCGCTTCATGTAGCCCTAAGCAGAGACTGTGGAAAAGCACTTTCATTGAAGGTGTGGCCAAGCTTCCAAGAAATTACGAGTTTCCAAAATACCAGGAAATATTTTGTCACCCAATGTTGATGATACGTGGTGGTAAAGATCGGTACACAAATCAAACTTGGCTCTCCAAAGTTTGTTTCTCTAGGTTGAAGCGTTCGTCTACAGTAGCAGTTTTTATATTTAGATTTCACTCTGTTCTCTCCTACATAGATAGATGAATTTGGAACTCTAAATCCAACATGGTTTGTAGTGGCTCTTTGAAACTTGACAAAGTAAAGGAGTTCTCCGTTTTGTCTCTATGGTTTGTTTCCTCTTCAAGTCACCCTAGGCACAGACTGTGGATAAGCACTTTCATTGAGAGGGGTTGCCAAGCTTCTAAAAAATAACGAGATTCCAAAATACCAGCAAATATTTTTTCACCCAATGTTGATGAATACTTGGTGGTAATGATCAGTAAACAAATCCCACTTGGCTCACCATATTTTGTTCTTCTACTTTGAAACGTTCGTCTACAGTAGCAATTTGAATATTTAGGTTTCACTCTGTTCTCTCCTATATAGATAGATGAATTTGGAACTCTAAATCCAACATGGTGTGTATTAGCTCTTTGAAAATTGACAAAAATAAAGGAGTTCTCAGTTTTCTCTCTATGATTTGTTTCCGCTTCATGTAGCCCTAAGCAGAGACTGTGCGAAAGCACTTTCATTGAAAGGGGTTGCCAAGCTTCTAAGAAAATACGAGTTTCCGATATAGCAGCAAATATTTTTTCACCCAATGTTGATGATACGTGGTGGTAATGACAAGTCCACAAATCCCACTTGGCTCACCAAATTTTCTTCTTCTAGGTTGAAGCGTTCGTTTACAGTAGCAGTTTTTATTTTTAGGTTTCACTTTGTTCTCTCCTATATAGATAGATGAATTTGGAACTCTAAATCCAACATGGTTTGTAGTAGCTCTTTGAAACTTGACAAAATAAAGGAGTTCTCAGTTTTGTCTCTATGGTTTGTTTCCTCTTCAAGTAGCCCTGGGCACAGACTGTGGAAAAGCACTTTCATTGAGAGGGGTTGCCAACCTTCTAAGAATGAACGAGTTTCCGAAATACCAGCAAATATTTTTTCACCCAATGTTGATGATACTTCGTGGTAATGATCAGTACACAAATCCCACTTGGCTCACTAAATTTTGTTCTTCTGGGTTGAAGCGTTCGTCTACAGTAGCAGTTTTTATATTTAGGTTTCACTCTGTTCTCTCCTACATAGATAGATGAATTTGGAACTCTAAATCCAACATGGTGTGTAATAGCTCTTTGAAACTTGACAAAGTAAAGGAGTTCTCAGTTTTGTCTCTATGGTTTGTTTCCTCTTCAAGTCGCCCTAGGCACAGACTGTGGAAAAGCACTTTCATTGAGAGGGGTTGCCAAGCTTATAAGAAATAACGAGTTTCCGAAATACCAACAAATATTTTTTCACCCAATCGAGATGATACTTGGTGGTAATGATCGGTACACAAATCCCACTTGGCTCACCAAATTTTGTTCTTCTGGGTTGAAGCGTTCCTCTACAATAGCAGTTTTTAAAATTAGGTTTCACCCTGTTCTCTCCTACATAGATAGATGAATTTGGAACTCTAAATCCAACATGGTGTGTAATAGCTCTTTGAAACTTGACAAAGTAAAGGAGTTCTCAGTTTTTGTCCTCATGATTTGTTTCCTCTTAAAGTAGCCCTAGGCACAGAGTGTGGAAAAGCACTTTGATTGAAAGGGGTTGCCAAGCTTCTAAGAAATAACGAGTTTCCGAAATACCAGCAATTATTTTTTCACCAATGTTGATGATACTTGGTGGTAATGATTGGTACACAAATCCCACTAGACTCACCAAATTTTGTTCTTCTAGGTTGAAGTGTTCGTTTACAGTAGCTGTTTATATTTTTAACTTCCCTCTGTTCTCTCCTATATAGATAGATGAATTTGGAACTCTAAATCCAACATGGTTTGTAGTAGCTCTTTGAAACTTCACAAAATAAAGGAGTTCTCAGTTTTGTCTCTATGATTTGTTTCCGCTTCATATAGCCCTAAGCAGAGACTGTGGAAAAGCACTTTCATTGAAAGGGGTTGCCAAGCTTCCAAGAAATTACGAGTTTCCAAATACCAGCAAATATTTTTTCACCCAATGTTGATGATACGTGGTGGTAATGACAAGTAAACAAATCCCACTTGGCTCACCAAATTTTGTTCTTCTAGGTTGAAGCGTTCGTTTACAGTAGCAGTTTTATTTTTAGGTTTCACTGTGTTCTCTCCTATATAGATAGATAAATTTGGAACACTAAATCCAACATGGTTTGTAGTAGCTCTTTGAAAGTTGACAAAATAAAGGAGTTCTCAGTTTTGTCTCTATGGTTTGTTTCCTCTTCAAGTATCTGTAGGCACAGAATGTGGAAAAGCACTTTCATTGAGAGGGGTTGCTATGCTTCTAAGAAATAACGAGTTTCCGAAATACCAGCAAATATTTTTCACCCAATGTCGATGATACTTGGTCGTAATGATCTGTACACAAATCCCACTTGGCTCAACAAATTTTGTTCTTCTAATTTGAAGCGTTAGTCTACAGTAGCAATTTTAATATTTAGGTTTCACTCTGTTCTCTCCTATATAGATAGATGAATTTGTAACTCTAAATCCAACATGGTGTGTAATAGCTCTTTGAAACTTGAAAAAGTAAAGTAGTTCTCAGTTTTGTCCCTATGGTATGTTTCCTCTTTAAGTAGCCCTGGGCACAGTCTGTGGAAAAGCACTTTCATTGAGATGGGTTGCCAATCTTCTAAGAAATAACGAATTTCCGAAATACCAGCAAATATTTTTTCACCCAATGTTGATGATACTTGGTGGTAATGATCAGTACACAAATCCCACTTGGCTCACCAAATGTTGTTCTTCTGCACTGAAGCGTTCGTCTACAGTAGCACTTTTTATATTTGGGTATCACTCTGTTCTCTCCTACATAGATAGATGAATTTGGAACTCTAAATCCAACATGGTGTGTAATAGCTCTTTGAAACTTGAGAAAGTAAAGGAGTTCTCAGTTTTGTCTCTATGGTTTGTTTCCTCTTCAGGTCGCCCTAGGCACAGACTGTGGAAAAGCACTTTCATTGGGCGGGGTGGCCAAGCTTTTAAGAAATGACGAGTTTCCGAAATACCAGCAAATATTTTTTCACCCAATGTTGATGATACTTGGTGCTAATAATCAGTACACAAATCCCACTTGGTTCACCTCATTTTGTTCTTCTAGGTTGAAGCGTTCATTTACAGTAGCAGTTTTTATATTTAGGTTTCACTCTGTTCTCTCCTATATAGATAGATGAATTTGGACCTCTAAATCCAACATGGTTTGTAGTAGCTCTTTGAAAGTTGACAAAATAAAGGCGTTCTCAGTTTTGTCTCTATGGTTTGTTTCCTCTTCAAGTAGCCCTAGGCACGGACTGTGGAAAAGCACTTTCATTGAGAGGGGTTGCCAAGCTTCTAAGAAATAACGAATTTCCGAAATACCAGCAAATATTTTTTCACCCAATGTTGATGATACTTGGTGGTAATGATCAGTACGCAAATCCCACTTGGCTCACCAAATGTTGTTCTTCTGCGTTGAAGTGTTCGTCTACAGTAGCACTTTTTATATTTGGGTATCCCTCTGTTCTCTCCTATATAAATAGATGAATTTGGAACTCTAAATTCAACATGGTTTGTAGAACCTCTTTGAAAGTTGACAAAATAAAGGAGTTCTCAGTTTTGTCTCTATGGTTTGTTTCCTCTTCAAGTAGCCCTAGGCACAGACTGTGGAAAAGCACTTTCATTGGGAGGGGTGGCCAAGCTTTTAAGAAATAACGAGTTTCCGAAATACCAGCAAATATATTTTCACCCAATGTTGATGATACTTGGTGCTAATAATCAGTACACAAATCCCACTTGGTTCACCACGTTTTGTTCTTCTAGGTTGAAGCGTTCGTTTACAGTAGGAGTTTTTATATTTAGGTTTCACTCTGTTCTCTCCTATATAGATAGATGTATTTGGAACTCTAAATCCAACATGATTTGTAGTAGCTCTTTGAAAGTTGACAAAATGAAGGAGTTCTCAGTTTTTTTTTTTGGTTTGTTTCCTCGTCAAGTAGTCCTAGGCACAGACTGTGGAAAAGCACTTTCATTGAGAGGGCTTGCCAAGCTTCTAAGAAATAACGAATTTCAGAATACCAGCAAATATTTTTTCACCCAATCTTGATGATACTTGGTGGTAATGATTGGTACACAAATCCCACTTGACTCACCAAATTTTGTTCTTCTAGGTTGAAGCGTTCGTTTACAGAAGCAGTTTATATTTTTAACTTCCCTCTGTTCTCTCCTATATAGATAGAGGAATTTGGAACTCTAAATCCAACATGGTTTTTAGCAGCTCTTTGAAACTTCACAAAATAAAGGAGTTCTCAGTTTTGTCTCTATGATTTGTTTCCTCTTCATGTAGCCCTTAGCAGAGACTGTGGAAAAGCACTTTCATTGAAAGGGGTTGCGAAGCTTCCAAGAAATTACGAGTTTCCGAAATACCAGCAAATATTTTTTCACCCAATGTTGATGATACGTGGTGGTAATGACAAGTACACATATCCCACTTGGCTCACGAAATTTTGTTCTTCTAGGTTGAAGCATTCGTTTACAGTAGCAGTTTAATTTTTAGGTTTCACTCTGTTCTCTCCTATATAGATAGATAAATTTTGAAGTCTAAATCCAACATGGTTTGTAGTAGCTCTTAGAAAGTTGACAAAATAAAGGAGTTCTCAGTTTTGTCTCTATGGTTTGTTTCCTCTTCAAGTATCCGTAGGCACAGAATGTGGAAAAGCACTTTCATTGAGAGGGGTTGCTATGCTTCTAAGAAATAACGAGTTTCCGAAATACCAGCAAATATTTTTTCACCCAATCTTGATGATACTTGGTGGTAAGGACAAGTACACAAATCCCACTTGGCTCACCATATTTTGTTCTTCTAGGTTGAAGCATTCGTCTACAGTAGCAGTTTTTATTTTTAGGTTTTACTCTGTTCTCTCCTATATAGATAGATGAATTTGGAACTCTAAATCCAACATGGTTTGTAGTAGCTCTTTGAAACCTGACAACATAAAGGAGTTCTCAGTTTTGTCTCTATGGTTTGTTTACTCTTCAAGTAGCCCTAGGCTCGGACTGTGGAAAAGCACTTTCTTTGAGAGGGGTTGCCAAGCTTCTAAGAAATAAGTAGTTTCCGAAATATCAGCAAATATTTTTTCACCGAATCTTGATGATACTTGGTGGTCCTGATCGGTACACAAATCCCACTTGACTCACCAAATTTTGTTCTTCTAGGATGAAGCGTTCGCTTACAGTAGCAGTTTATATTTTAAGTTTTTTCTCTGGTCTCTCCTATATAGATAGATTAATTTGGAACTCTAAATCCAAGATGGTGTGTAGCAGCTCTTTGAAACTTGACAAAATAAAGGAGTTCTCAGTTTTTTCTCTATGGTGTGTTTCCAATTCATGTAGCCCTAAGCAGAGACTGTGGAAAAGCACTTTCATTGAAAGGGGTTGCCAACTTCCAATAAATTACGAGTTTCCGAAATACCAGCAAATATTTTTTCACCCAATCTTGATGATACTTGATGGTAATGATCAGTACACAAATCCCACTTCGCTCAAGAAATTTTGTTCTTCTAGGTTGAAGCGTTCGTTTACAGTAGCAGTTTATATTTTTAAGTTCCCTCTGTTCTCTCCTATATAGATAGATGAATTTGGAACTCGAAATCCAAAATGGTTTGTAGTAGCTCTTTGAAACTTGACAAAATAAAGGCGTTTTCAATTTTGTCTCTATGATTTGTTTCCGCTTCATGTAGCCCTTGGCACAGACTGTGGAAAAGCACTTTCATTGAGAGGGGTTGCCAAGCTTCTAAGAAATAACGAGTTTCCGAAATACCAGCAAATATTTTCTCACCCAATCTTGATGGTACTTGGTGGTAATGATTAGAACACAAATCCCACTTGGCTCACCAAATTTTGTTCTTCTAGGTTGAAGCGTACGTTTACTGTAGCAGTTTATATATTTACGTTTCACTCTGTTCTCTCTTATATAGATAGATGAATTTGGAACTCTAAATCCAACATGGTTTGTAGTAGCTCTTTGAAACTTGACAAAATAAAGGAGTTTTCAGTTTTGTCTCTCTGATTTGTTTCCGCTTCATGTAGCCCTAAACAGAGACTGTGGAAAAGCACTTTCATTGAAAGGGGTTGCCAAGCTTCCAAGAAATTACGAGTTTCCGAAATACCAGCAAATATTTTTTCACCCAATATTGATGATACGTGGTGGTAATGACAAGTACACAAATCCCACTTGGCTCACCAAATTTTGTTCTTCTAGGTTAAAGCGTTCGTTTACATTAGCAGTTTATATTTTTAGGTTTCACTCTGTTCTCTCCTATATAGATAGATGAATTTGGAACTCTAAATCCAACATGGTTTGTAGTAGCTCTTTGAAAGTTGACAAAATAAAGGATTTCTCAGTTTTGTCTCTATGGTTTGTTTCCTCTTCAAGTAGCCCTAGGCACAGACTGTGGAAAAGCACTTTCACTGAGAGGGGTTGCCAAGTGCTGGCGAGGATTTGGGGAAAAGGGTACTCTTGTACATTGCTGGTGGGACTGCAAATTGGTGTGGCCAATTTGGAAAGCAGTATGGAGATTTCTTGGAAAGCTCGGAATGGAACCACCATTTGATCCAGCTATTCCACTACTTGGTCTATTCCCTAAAGACCTAAAAAGAGCACACTATAGGGACACTGCTACATCCATGTTCATAGCAGAACAATTCACAATAGCAAGACTGTGGAACCAACCTAGATGCCCTTCAATAGACGAATGGATAAAAAAAATGTGGCATTTATACACAATGGAGTATTACTCTGCATTAAGAAATGACAAAATCATAGAATTTGGAGGGAAATGGATGGCATTAGAGCAGATTATGCTAAGTGAAGCTAGCCAATCCCTTAAAAACAAATGCCAAATGTCTTCTTTGATATAAGGAGAGTAACTAAGAACAGAGTAGGGAAGAAGAGCATGAGAAGAAGATTAACATTAAACAGGGATGAGAGGTGGGAGGGAAAGGGAGAGAGAAGGGAAATTGCATGTAAATGGAAGGAGACCCTCAGGAGTATACAAAATTACATACAAGAGGAAGTGAGGGGAAAGGAGGGAAAATATAAGGGGGATAAATGAATTACAGTAGAGGGGGTAGAGAGAGAAGAGGGGAGGGGAGGGGGGAGGGGGGATAGTGGAGGATGGGAAAGGCAGCAGTATACAACAGACTCCAGAATGGCAATATGTAAATCAATGGTTGTGCAACTGATGTGATTCTGCAATCTGTATATGGGGTAAAAATGGGAGCGCATATCCCACTTGAATCAAAGTGTGAAATATGATATATCAAGAACTATGTAATGTTTTGAACAACCTACAATAAAAATTAATTAAAAAAAAATAAAAAACAAAGAGCTACTACAAACCATGTTGGAGTTAGAGTTTCAAATTCATCTATCTATATAGGAGAGAACAGAGAGAATCCTAAAAATAAAAACTGCTACTGTAAACGAACGCTTCAACCTAGAAGAAGAAAATTTGGTGAGCCAAGTGGGATTTGTGTACTGATCATTACCACCAAGTAACATCAAGATTGGGTGAAAAAATATTTGCTGGTATTTCGGAAACTCGTTATTTCTTAAAAGCTTGGCAACCCCTCTCAATGAAAGTGCTTTTCCACAGTCTGTGCCCTGGGCGACTTGAAGAGGAAACAAACCATAGAGACAAAACTGAGAACTTTTTTACTTTGTCAAGTTTCAAAGAGCTATTACACACCATGTTGGATTTAGAGTTCCAAATTCATCTATCTATGTAGGAGAGAACAGAGTGAAACCTAAATATAAAAACTGCTACTGTAGAGGAACGCTTCAACCCAGAAGAACAAAATTTGGTGAGCCAAGTGGGATTTGTGTACTGATCATTACTACCAAGTACCATCAAGATTGGGTGAAAAAATATTTGCTGGTATTTCGGAAACTCGTTATTTCTTAAAAGCTTGGCAAACCCTCTTAATGAAAGTGCTCTTCCACAGTCTGTGCCCTGGGCGACTTGAAGAGGAAACAAACCATAGAGACAAAACTGAGAACTTTTTTACTTTGTCAAGTTTCAAAGAGCTATTACACACCATGTTGGATTTAGAGTTCCAAATTCATCTATCTATTTTCGAGAGAACAGAGTGAAACCTAAATATAAAAACTGCTACTGTAGGGGATCCAACATGGCGGCCGGCGAGGAAGCTGCACTTTCAATATCTCCACATTAACGGGATCAGAAACACCTATTAAAACAGCTACATTCTACCTACTGAGGATCTTCTAGCAAAATTCCGTTGAAAGGAGACCTGCCGAGAATTAGTAAGTTTATTAGACGTGGCAGTTTGCCCCAGACAAGTGAAACTTGACTGGCAGCGCGGGCTCAGAGTCCAATCCCGCGGCCACCCGCCGCTTCTGCAAGCGGCAGGTGGCCCAGAGCAGCGCAGCAGAAGGGTCCCCGCCCAGCCAGCAGACAGCTCCCGCCTTCCCGGCTACCCTGGCGGCCCTGCTTTCGCTCGGCGAACAGCCACCCCACCCGGCTGGTTCTTAGCCACGCGGCTGCAGTCACCCGGCTTTACAAGCACCCCCATCGGCCCTGCTCCGTGAGAAGGGTCCCCGCCCTGCCGGCAGACAGCTCCCGCCATTCCGCTCTTGTTCTGCAAACAGCCACCCCGCCCGCCTGGTTCTTAGCCACGAGGCTGCAGCCGCCCGGCTTTACAAGCACCCCCGGCGACCCTGCTCGGCGAGAAGGGTCCCTGCCGGCCGACAGACAGCTTCCGCCATCCCGGCTACCCTGGCGGTCCCGCTCTTGCCCTGCAAACAGCCACCCCGCCCGCCTGGGTCTTAGCCATGCGGCTGCAGCCACCCTGCTTTACAAGCGCCCCCAGCGGCCCTGCTCGGCGAGAAGGGTCCCCGCCAGGCCGGCAGACAGCTCCAGCCATCCCGCTCTTGCTCTTCAAACAGCCACCCCGCCCGCCTGGTTCTTAGCCCCGAGGCTGCAGCCGCCCGGCTTTACAAGTGCCCCCGGCGGCCCTGCTCGTCGAGAAGGGTCCCTGCCTGGCCAACAGACAGTTTCCACCATCCCGGCTACCTTGGCGACCCCGCTCTCGCCCTGCAAACAGCCACCCCGCCCGCCTGGGTCTTAGCCACGTGGCTGCAGCCACCTGGCTTTGCAAGCGCCCCCGGCGGCCCTGCTCGGCGAGAAAGGTCCCCGCCCTGCCGGCAGACAGCTCCCGCCATTCCGCTCTTGCTCTGCAAACAGCCACCCCGCCCGCCTGGTTCTTAGCCACGAGGCTGCAGCCGCCCGACTTTACAAGCTCCCCCAGCGGCCCTGCTCGTCGAGAAGGGTCCCTGCCCGGCCGGCAGACAGCTCCCACCATCCCGGCACTCCTGGCGGCCCGCCCGCTCTGCGAAGGGTCACCCCGCCCGGCTCTTAGCCACGCGGGCGCCATCTGCCTGGCTCTGTGGGCGCCTCCGGCGGCCCAGTGCAGCCAGAAGGGTCCCCGCCTGGCCCGACAGAAGGCACATGCCCTTCCGGCTCTGCTAACGGCCCTGCCCACCCGGGAAAGGGCTCCCCCCCTTGAGAGGATGGGAAGGAAATCTAACCAAGCCTCTATGAATTAGCGAACTGGGATCTAAAACCAGAGATTGTGTCAGACCAGAGACAAGCCAGTTCCACCTCTCCCTTCGGTCACTCCTGCAAGGAGCCAGGGGCCCGCCATAGCAGAGAGGGGAAGTCACCAAAGATCGGCCAAAGAGATTCCTTCCCAGCGGATTCTAAATTAGCAGGAGCGGCGAGGGAGCCGGCCGGAGCTGGCGGGAACCGCGGCAGCGGCACGGGAACCGACGGGAGCTGAGGCGGCGCTGACGCAGGAGCCAGCGGGAGCCGCGCGGCGCGGGTCTCCCAGCTACAGCTCCCACCAGTGCTGACAACTGAGGTCTCTTGCACCAGATACGGGGGCGTGGCTACCAGAAGGTAAGCAAATTTGCTGGGGGTTCTCAGCCCCAAGCTCTACAAACTTAGGGCCTGAGGGAGGCAAACAAGGAGAGTGTGCCCAGGCACTAATGAAACAGCTGCTCCACGCATGTGCAAGGTAGGCGGAACCGTGACCACCAACAAAACAGGCCCAGTGGCCCGCCAGATACATCGCCCCGGTCGCGGGAGGGGCAGAGCCGCCACCAGCGCCTTTTAGGTAGACAGATCTGCAACCGACAGACAGAACAGGCCTAGTGGGCAGCGGAGGGGCAAAGCCGCTGCTCACGCCTGCAAGGTAGGCGGACCTGTGACCACCGAAAGAACAGGCCCATCGAAAGTACAGGTACAGCGGCCTCCTGGCGTGGAAGGCACATTGCCTCAATTGGAGGAGGGGCAGAGCCACCGCCAAAGCCTGCGAGGGAGACTTTGCAGCTATACAAGAGCAATATAAATATATAGGGGGAAAAATCAATAACACAACAGTTTCACCAAGCAGAAAGAAACGCGATCAGTATGAAAAGACAAGGAAAGAAAGGACCAAAAGCAATGCAGGTCAACTCAACTTTAGAAGAGGTAATATCTGCAGCAGATGGAATGTCAGATAAAGAATTCAGGATATACATGCTTCAGATGATCTGGAGTCTCAAGGAAGACATTAGACAGCAAAATCAGACAATGAAAGACCACTTCGACCACTTCGACAATAAATTACAATAAACAAATCAAAGAAGCAAAAGATCAATTATACAGGGAGATAGAGGTTATAAAAAACAAACAAACAGAAATCCTGGAAATGCAGGAAACAATAAACCAACTTAAAAACTCAATTGAGAATACTACCAGCAGAGTAGAACACTTAGAAGATAGAACATCAGACAATGAAGACAAAGTATTTCAACTGGAGAAGAACATAGACAGCTCAGCAAAGCTGTTAAGAAACCATGAGCAGAACATTCAAGAAATATGGGATAACATAAAGAGACCCAACTTAAGGGTCATGGGGATACAGGAAGTTATTGAGGTCCAAACCAAAGAAATGAGCAATCTATTCAAAGAAATAATACGAGAAAACTTCCCAGACTTGAAGAATGAGACAGAATCCCAAATCCTAGAAGCCTACAGGACGCCGAATGTGCAAAATCATAAGAGATCCACACCTAGACACATTATAATGAAGATGCCCAACATACAGAATAAGGAGAGAATTTTAAAAGCTACAAGAGAAAGGAAGCAGATTACATTTAGGGGTAAACCAATCAGGATAACAGCTGATCTTTCAACACAGACTCTGAAAGCTAGAAGATCCTGGAATAACATATTTCAAACACTGAAAGAAAAGGGGTTCCAACCAAGAATTGTGTATCCCGCGAAATTAAGCTTCAGGATGGAAGATGAAATTAAAACCTTCCATGATAACAAAAGTTAAAAGAATTTGCAGCTAGAAAACCAGCTCTTCAAAACATCCTCGGCAAAATAATACAGGAAGAGGAAATGGAAAATATCAATGAAAACCAACAGCGGGAGGTAGTACAGTAAAGGTGAGGGGGAATAATCAAAGAGGAAAACAAACCATGTTTAGTAACATAAATAAACAAATATGGCTGGAAGAACAACCCATATCTCAATAATAACTCTAAATGTTAATGGCTTAAACTCACCAATTAAGAGACACAGGCTAGCAGAATGGATCACTAACAAGACCCAACAATATGCTGCCTTCAGGAGACGCATTTGATAGGAAAAGACATACATAGACTGAAGGTGAAAGGTTGGGAAAAATCATATCACTCATATGGACTTCGGAAACAAGCAGGAGTGTCCATACTCATTTCAAATAAAATAGATTTCAAGCCAAAGTTAATCAAAAGGGATGAAGAGGGACACTACATACTTCTCAAGGGAACCATACACCAACAAGACATAACAATCATAAATATATATGCCCCAAACAATGGTGCAGCTATGTTCATCAAACAAACTCTTCTCAAGTTCAAGAGTCTAATAGACCACCATACAATAATCATGGGAGACTTCAACACACCTCTCTCACCACTGGACAGATCTTCCAAAGAAAAGTTGAATAAGGAAACTATAGAGCTCAATAACACAATTAATAACCTAGACTTAATTGACATATATAGAATATACCACCCAACATCTAGCAGTTACACTTTTTTCTCAGCAGCACATGGATCCTTCTCAAAAATAGATCATATATTATGTCACAGGGCAACTATTAGACAATATAAAGGAGTAGAGATAATACCATGCATATTATCTGATCATAATGGAATGAAATTGAAAATCAACGATAAAAGAAGTAAGGAAAAATCATGCATCACTTGGAGAATGAACAATAGGTTACTGAATGATCAATGGGTTATAGAAGACATCAAGGAGGAAATTAAAAAATTCTTAGAGATAAATGAAAACACAGACACAACATATCGGAATCTATGGGACACATTGAAAGCAGTTCTAAGAGGAAAATTTATTGCTTGGAGTTCATTCCTTAAAAAAAGAAAAAAACCAACAAATAAATGTAGTAGCTCTTTGAATCTTGACAAAATAAAGGAGTTCTCAGTTTTGTATCTATGGTTTGTTTCCTCTTCAAGTATCCCTAGGCACATATTGTGGAAAAGCACTTTCATTGAGAGGGGTTGCCAAGCTTCTAAGAAATAAGAAGTTTCCGAAATATCAACAAATATTTTTTCTCCCAATGTTGATGATACTTGGTGGTAATGATGAATACACAAATCCCTCTTGGCTCACCAAATTTTGTTCTTCTTGGTTGAATCGTTCGTCTACAGTAGCAGTTTTTATATTTACGTTTCACTCTGTTCTCTCTTATATAGATAGATGAATTTGGAACTCTAAATCCAACATGGTTTGTAGTAGCTCTTTGAAACTTGACAAAACAAAGGAGTTTTCAGTTTTGTCTCTCTGAATTGTTTCCGCTTCATGTAGCCCTAAGCAGAGACTGTGGAAAAGCGATTTCATTGAAAGCAGTTGCCAAGCTTCCAAGAAATTACGAGTTTCCGAAATACCAGCAAATATTTTTCCACCCAATCTTGATGATACTTGGTGGTAATGATGAGTACACAAATCCCACTTGGCTCACCAAATTTTGTTCTTCTACGTTGATGCGTTCGTCTACAGTAGCAGTTTTTATATTTAGGTTTCACTCTGTTCTCTCATATATTGATAGATGAATTTGGAACTCTAAATCCAACATGGTATGTAGTAGCTCTTTGAAACCTCACAAAATGAAGGAGTTCTCAGTTTTGTCTCTATGCTTTGTGTTCTCTTCAAGTAGTCCTAGCACAGACTGTGGAAAAGCACTTTCATTGAGAAGGTTAGCCAAGCTTCTAAGAGATCACGTGTTTCCGAAATACCAGCAAATATTTTTTCACCCAATCTTGATGATACTTGGTTGTAATGAATGGTACACAAATCCCACTTGACTCACCAAATTTTGTTCTAGGTTGAAGCGTTCGTTTACAGTAGCGGTTTATATTTTTAAGTCCCCCCTGTTCTCTCCTATATAGATAGATGAATTTGGTACTCTAAATCCAACATGGTTTGAAGTAGCTTTGAAACTTGACAAAATAAAGGAGTTTTCAGATTTGTCTCTCTGATTTGTTTCCGCTCATGTAGCCCTAAGCACAGACTGTGGAAAAAGCACTTTCATTGAAAGCGGTTGCCAAGCTTCCAAGAAATTACGAGTTCCGAAATACCAGCAAATATTTTTTCACCCAATATTGATGATACGTGGTGGTAATGACAAGTACACAAATCCCACTTGGCTCACCAAATTTTGTTCTTCTAGGTTAAAGCGTTCGTTTACATTAGCAGTTTATATTTTTAGGTTTCACTCTGTTCTCTCCTATATAGATAGATGAATTTGGAACTCTAAATCCAACATGGTTTGTAGTAGCTCTTTGAAAGTTGACAAAATAAAGGATTTCTCAGTTTTGTCTCTATGGTTTTGTTTCCTCTTCAAGTAGCCCTAGGCACAGACTGTGGAAAAGCACTTTCACTGAGAGGGGTTGCCAAGCTTCTAAGAAAAAACGAGTTTCCGAAATACCAGCAAATATTTTTTCACACAATGTTGATGATACTTGGTGGTAATGATCAGTACACAAATCCCACTTGGCTCACCAAATTTTGTTCTTCTGGGTTGAAGCGTTCCTTACAGAAGCAGTTTTTATATTTAGGTTTCACTCTGTTCTCTCCTACATAGATAGATAAATTTGGAGCTCTAAATCCACATGGTTTGTTATAGCTCTTTGAAACTTGACAAAATAAACGAGTTCTCAGTTTTGTCTCTATAGATTGTTTTCTCCTCAAGTAGCCCTAGGCACAGACTGTGGAAATATCACTTTCATTGAGAGGGGTTGCCAAGTTTCTAAGAATAACGAGTTTCCGAAATACCAGCAAATATTTTTTCACGCAAACTTTATGATACTAGGGGGTAATGATCGGTACACAAATCCCATTTGACTCACCAAATTTTGTTCTTCTAGGTTAAAGCGTTCGTTTAAGGTAGCAGTTTATATTTTTAGGTTCCCTCTCTTCTCTCCTATATAGATAGATGAATTTGGAACTCTAAATCCAACATGGTTTGTAGTACCTCTTTTAAACTTGACAAAATAAAGGAGTTCTCAGTTCTGTCTCTATGATTTGTTTCTGCTTCATGTAGCCCTAAGCAGAGACTGCGAAAAAGCACTTTCATAGAAAGGGGTTGCCAAGCTTCCAAGAAATTACGAGTATCCAAAATACTACCAAATATTTTTCACCCAATGTTGATCTATGTGGTGGTAATGACAAGTACACAAATTCCACTTGGATCACCAAATTTTGTTCTTCTAGGTTGAAGCGTTCGTCTACAGTAGCAGTTTTTATATTTAGGTTTGAATCTGTTCTCTCCTATATAGATAGATGAATTTGGAAATCTAAATCCAACATGGTTTGTAGTAGCTTTTGAAACTGGACAAAATAAAGGAGTTCTCACTGTTGTATCTATGGTTCGTTTCCTCTTCAAGTAGTCCTAGGCACAGACTGTGGAAAACCACTTTCATTGAGAGGGCTTGCCAAGCTTCTAAGAAATAACGATTTTAAGAATACCAGCCAATATTTTTTTACCCAATGTTGATGATACTTGGTGGTAATGATTAGTACACAAATCCCACTTGGGTCACTAAATTTTGTTCTTCTAGGTTGAAGCGTTCGTCTACAGTAGCAGTTTTTATTTTAGGTTTTACTCTGTTCTCTCCTATATAGATAGATGAATTTGGAACTCTAAATCCAACATGGTTTATAGTAGCTTTTTACAACTTGACAAAATAAAGGAGATCTCAGTTTTGTCTCTATGGTTTGTTTACTCTTCAAGTAGCCCTCGGAAGAGACTCTGGAAAAGCAATTTCATTGAGAGGGTTTGCTAAGCTTCTAAGAAATAATGAGTTCTGAAATACCAGCAAATATTTTCTCACCCAATCTTGATGATACTTGGTGGTAATGATCGGTAAACAAATCCCACTTGACTCACCAAATTTTGTTCTTCTAGGTTGAAGCGTTCGTTTACAGTAGCAGTTTATATTTTAAGGTTTCACTCTGTTCTCTCCTGTATAGATAGATGAATTTGGAACACTAAATCCAACATGGTTTGTAGTAGCTCTTTGAAACTTGACAAAATAAAGGAGTTCTCAGTTTTGTCTCTATGATTTGTTTTCTTCTTCAAGTAGCCCTAAGCCGAGACTGTGAAAAAAGCACTATCATTGAAAGGGTTTGCCAAGCTTCCAAGAAATTAGGAGTATCCAAAATACCAGCAAATATTTTCTCACCCAATGTTGATGATACGTGGTGGTTTTGATAAGGAGACAAATCCCAATTGGCTCACCAAATTTTGTTCTTCTAGGTTGAAGCGTTCGTTTACAGTAGCAGTTTTTATTTTTAAATTTCACTCTGTTGTCTCCTATATAGATAGATGAATTTGGAACTCTAAATCCAACATAATTTGTAGTAGCTCTTTGAAACTTGACAAAATAAAGAAGTTCTCAGTTTTGTCTCTATGGTTTGTTTCCTCTTCAAGAAGCCCTAGGCACAGATGGTGGAAAAGCACTTTCATTGAGAGGGGTTGCCAAGCTTCTAAGAAATAACGAGTTTCCGAAATACCAGCAAATATTTTTTCACCCAATCTTGATGATACTTGGTGGTAATCATCAGTAAACAAATTCCACTTGGCTCACCAAATTTTGTTCTTCTAGGTTGAAGCGTTTGTCTACAGTAGCAGTTTTTATATTTAGGTTTGAATCTGTTCTCTCCTATATAGATAGATGAATTTCGAATTCTAAATTCAACATGGTTGTAGTAGCTCTTTGAAACTGGACAAAATAAAGGAGTTCTCAGTTTTGTCTTTATGGTTTGTTTCCTCTTCAAGTAGTCCTAGCACAGACTGTGGAAAAGCATTTTCATTGAGAGGGGTTGCCAAGCTTCTAAGAAATAATCAGTTTCCGAAATACCAGCAAATATTTTCTCACCCAATCTTGATGATACTTGGTCGTAATGATCGGTAAACAAATCCCACTTCACTCACCAAATTTTGTTCTTTCTAGGGTTGAAGCGTTCATTTACCAGTAGCAGTTTATATTTTTAGGTTTCCCTCTGTTCTCTCCTGTGTAGATACATGAATTTGGAACACTAAATCCAACATGGTTTATAGTAGCTCTTTGAAACTTGACAAAATAAAGGAGTTCTCAGTTTGTCTCTATGATTTGTTTCCTCTTCAAGTAGCCCTAAGCCGAGACTGTGGAAAAGCACACTCATTGAAAGGGGTTGCCAAGCTTCCAAGAAATTACGAGTTTCCGAACTACCAGCAAATATTTTCTCACCCAATGTTGATGATACGTGGTGGTTTTTGATCAGTACACAAATCCCACTTGGCTCACCAAATTTTGTTCTTCTAGGTTGAAGCGTTCGTCTACAGTAGCAGTTTTTATATTTAGGTTTGAATCTGTTCTCTCCTATATAGATAGATGAATTTAGAATTCTAAATCCAACATGGTTTGTAGTAGCTCTTTGAAACTTGACAAAATAAAGGAGTTCTCACTTTTGTCTCTAAGGTTCGTTTCCACTCCTAGGCACAGACTGTGGAAAAGCACTTTCATTGAGAGGGGTTGCCAAGCTTCTAAGAAATAACGATTTTCAGAAATACCAGCAAATATTTTTTTACCCAATGTTGATGATACTTTGTGGTAATGATCAGTACACAAATCCCACATGGCTCACCAAATTTAGTTCTTATAGGTTAAAGCGTTCGTTTACAGTAGCAGTTTATATTTTTAGGTTCCCTCAGTTCTCTAATATATAAATAGATGAATTTGGAACTCTGAATCCAACATTGTTTGTAGTACCTCTTTGAAACTTGACAAAATAAAGGAGTTCTCAGTTTTGTCTCTTTGAATGTTTCCGCTTCATGTAGCCCTAAGCAGAGACTTGGAAAAAGCACTTTCATAGAGAGGGGTTGCCAAGCTTCCAAGAAATTACGAGTTTCCGAAATACCAGAAAATATTTTTTTACCCAATGTTGATGATACTTGGTGGTAATGAGTAGTACACAAATCCCACTAGGCTCACTAAATTTTGTTCTTCTAGGTTGAAGCGTTCGTTTACAGTAGCAGTTTTTATTTTTAGGTTTCACACTGTTCTCTCCTATATAGATGGATGAATTTGGAACTCTAAATCCAGCATGGTTTGCAGTAGCTCTTTGAAACTTGACAAAATAAAGGAGTTCTCAGTTTTGTCTCTATGGTTTGTTTACTCTTCAAGTAGCCCTTGGAACAGACTGTGGAAAAGCACTTTCATTGAGAGGGGTTGCCAAGCTTCTAAGAAATAATGAGTTTATAAAATACCAGCAACTATTTTCTCACCCAATCTTGATGATACTTGGTGGTAATGATCGGTAAACAAATACCACTAGACTCACCAAATTTTGTTTTTCTAGGTTGAAGCGTTCGTTTACAGTAGCAGTTTATAGTTTTAGGTTTCACTCTGTTCTCTCCTGTATAGATAGATGAATTTGGAACACTAAATCCAACAGGGTTTGTAGTAGATCTTTGAAACTTGACAAAATAAAGAGTTCTCAGTTTTGTCTCTATGATGTGTTTCCTCTTCAAGTATCCCTAAGCCGTGACTGTGGAAAAGCACTCTCATTGAAAGGGGTTGCCAAGCTTCCAAGAAAATACGAGTTTCCTAAATACCAGCAAATATTTTCTCACCCAATGTTGATGATACGTGGTTGTTTTGATCAGTACACAAATCCCACTTTGCTCACCAAATTTTGTTCTTCTAGGTTGAAGCGTTCGTTTACAGTAGCAGTTTTTATTTTTAGGTTTCACTCTGTTGTCTCCTATATAGATAGATGAATTTGGAACTCTAAATCCAACATGGTTTGTAGTAGCTCTTTGAAACTTGACAAAATAAAGAAGTTCTCAGTTTTGTCTTCATGGTTTGTTTCCTCTTCAAGTTGCCCTAGGCACAGACGGTGGAAAAGCACTTTCATTGAGAGGGGTTGCCAAGCTTCTAAGAAATAACGAGTTTCCGAAATACCAGCAAATATTTTTTCACCTAATCTTGATGATATGTGGTGGTAATGACAAGTCCACAAATCGCACGTAGCTCACCAAATTTTGTTCTTCTAGGTTGAAGCGTTCGTCTACAGTAGCAGTTTTTATATTTAGGTTTGAATCTGTTCTCTCCTATATAGATAGATGAATTTGGAACTCTAAATCCAACATGGTTTGTAGTAGCTCTTAAACTTGACAAAATAACGAAGTTCTCAGTTTTGTCTCTATGGTTTGTTTCCTCTTCAAGAAGCCATAAGCAGAGACTGTGGAAAAGCACTTTCAATGAAAGGCATTGCAAAGCTTCCAAGAAATTAAGATTTTCCGAAATACCGGCAAATATTTTTTCACCCAGTCTTGATGATACGGGGTGGTAATGACAAGTACACAAATCCCACTTGGCTTAACAAATTTTGTTCTTCTAGGTTTAAGCGTTCGTCTCCAGTAGCAGTTTTTATATTTAGGTTTCAGTCTGTTCTCTCCTATATAGATAGATGAATATGGAACTCTATATCCACCATGGTTTGTAGTAGCTCTTTGAAACTTGACAAAATAAAGGAGTTTTCAGTTTTGACTCTAAGGTTTGTTTCCTCTTCAAGTAGCCCTAGGCACAGACTGTGGAAAAGCACTATCATTGAGAGGGGTTGCCAAGCTTCTAAGAAATAACGAGTTTCCGAAATACCAGCAAATATTTTCTCACCCAATCTTGATGATACGTGGTGGTAATGACAAGTCCACAAATCCCACTTGGCTCACCAAATTTTGTTCTTCTAGGTTGAAGCGTTCGTCTACAGTAGCAGTTTTTATATTTAGGTTTGAATCTGTTCTCTCCTATATAGATAGATGAATTTGGAATTCTAAATCCAACATGGTTTGTAGTAGCTCTTTGAAAGTGGACAAAATAAAGGAGTTCTCACTTTTGTCTCTATGGTTCGTTTACTCTTCAAGTAGTCCTAGACACAGACTGTGGAAAAGCACCTTCATTGAGAGGGGTTGCCAAGCTTCTAAGAAATAACGAGTTTCCGAAATACCAGCAAATATTTTCTCACCCAATCTTGATGATAGTTGGTGGTAATGATCGGTAAACAAATCCCACTTGACTCGCCAAATTTTGTTCTTCTAGGTTACAGCATTCGTCTACAGTAGCAGTTTTTATTTTTAGGTTTCACTCTGTTCTCTCCTATATAGATAGATGAATTGGAACTCTAAATCCAACATGGTTTGTAGTAGCTCTTTGAAACTTGAAAAAATAAAGGAGTTCTCAATTTTGTCTCTATGGTTTGTTTCCTCTTCAAGTAGCCCTGGCACAGACTGAGGAAAATCACTTTCCTTGAGAGGGTTTCCGAACGAGTTTAAGAAAGAACGAGCTTCCGAAACATCAGCAAATATTTTTTCACCCAATCTTGATGATACTTGGTGGTAAGGACTAGTACACAAATCCCACTTGGCTCACCATATTTTGTTCTTCTAGGTTGAAGCATTCGTCTACAGTAGCAGTTTTTATTTTTAGGTTTTACTCTGTTCTCTCCTGTATAGATAGATGAATTTGGAACTCTAAATCCAACATGGTTTGTAGTAGCTCTTTGAGACTGGACAACATAAAGGAGTTCTCAGTTTTGTCTCTATGGTTTGTTTACTCTTCAAGTAGCCCAAGGCTCAGACTGTGGAAAAGCACTTTCTTTGAGAGGGGTTGCCAACCTTCTAAGAAATAAGTAGTTTCTGAAATATCAGCAAATATTTTTTCACCGAATCTTGATGATACTTGGTGGTCGTGATCGGTACACAAATCCCACTTGACTCACCAAATTTTGTTCTTCTAGGATGAAGCGTTCGTTTACAGTAGCAGTTTATATTTTAAGTTTTCCCTCTGGTCTCTCCTATATAGATAGATAAATTTGGAACTCTAAATCCAACATGGTGTGTAGCAGCTCTTTGAAACTTGAGAAAATAAAGGAGTTCTCAGTTTTGTGTCTATGATTTGTTTCCAATTCATGTAGCCCTAAGCAGAGACTGTGGAAAAGCACTTTCATTGAAAGGGGTTGCCAAGCTTCCAATAAATTACGAGTTTCCGAAATACCAGCAAATATTTTATCACCCAATGTTGATCATATGTGGTGGTAATGACAAGTCCACAAATCCCACTTGGCTCACCAAATTTTTTTCTTGTAGGTTGAAGCGATCGTCTCCAGTAGCAGTTTTTATATTTAGGTTTCAGTCTGTTCTCTCATATATAGATAGATGAATATGGAACTCTATATCCACCATGGTTTGTAGTAGCTCTTTGAAACTTGACAAAATAAAGGAGTTCTCAGTTTTGACTCTAAGGTTTGTTTCCTCTTCAAGTAGCCCTAGGCACAGACTGTGGAAAAGCACTTTCATTGAGAGGGGTTGCCAAGCTTCTAAGAAATAACGAGTTTCTGAAATACCAGCAAATATTTTCTCACCCAATCTTGATGATACGTGGTGGTAATGACAAGTCCACAAATCCCACTTGGCTCACCAAATTTTGTTCTTCTAGGTTGAAGTGTTCGTCTACAGTAGCAGTTTTTATATTTAGGTTTGAATCTGTTCTCTCCTATATAGATAGATGAATTTGGAATTCTAAATCCAACATGGTTTGTAGTAGCTCTTTGAAACTGGACAAAATAAAGGAGTTCTCACTTTTGTCTCTATGGTTCGTTTCCTCTTCAAGTAGTCCTAGACACAGACTGTGGAAAAGCACTTTCATTGAAAGGGGTTGCCAAGCTTCTAAGAAATAACGAGTTTCAGAAATACCAGCAAATATTTTTTTACCCAATGTTGATGATACTTGGTGGTAATGTTTAGTACACAAATCCCACTTGGCTGTCCAAAATTTTCTTCTTGGTTGAAGCGTTCGTTTACAGTAGCAGTTTTTATTTTTAGGTTTCACTCTGTTCTCTCCTATAGAGATATATGAATTTGGAACTCTAAATCCAACATGGTTTGTAGTAGCTTTTTACAACTTGACAAAATAAAGGAGTTCTCACTTTTGTCTCTATGGTTTGTTTCCTCTTCAAGTAGCCCTAGGAACAGACTGTGGAAAAGCACTTTCATGGAGAGGGGTTGCCAAGGTTCTAAGAAGTAATGAGTTTCCGAAATACCAGCAAATATTTTTTCACACAATCTTGATGATACTGGGTGGTAATGATCGGTAAACAAATCCCACTTGACTCACCAAATTTTGTTCTTTTAGGTTGAAGCGTTCGTTTACAGTATCAGTTTATATTTTTAGGTTTCCCTCTGTTCTCTCCTGTATAGATAGATGAATTTGGAACACTAAATCCAACATGGTTTGTAGTAGCTCTTTGAAACTTGACAAAATAAAGGAGTTCTCAGTTCTGTCTCTATGATTTGTTTCCGCTTCAAGTAGCCCTAAGCAGAGACTGTGGAGAAGCACTTTAATTGAGAGGTGTTGCCAAGCTTTCAAGAAATTACGAGTTTCCGAAATAACAGCAAATATTTTTTCACCCAATCTTGATGATACGTGGTGGTAATGACAAGTCCACAAATCTCACTTGGCTCACCAAATTTTGATCTTCTAGGTTGAATTGTTCGTTTACAGTAGCAGTTTTTATTTTCAGGATTCACACTGGTCTCTTCTATATTGATAGATGAATATGGAACACTAAATCCAACCTAGTTTGTAGTAGATCTTTGAAACTTGACAAAATAAAGGAGTTCTCAGTTTTGACTCTAAGGTTTGTTTCCTCTTCAAGTAGCCCTAGGCACAGACTGTGGAAAAGCACTTTCATGGAGAGGGGTTGCCAAGCTTCTAAGAAATAACGAGTTTCCGAAATACCAGCAAATATTTTTTCACCCAATCTTGATGATACTTGGTGGTAATATCAGTAAACAAATTCCACTTGGCTCACCAAATTTTGTTCTTCTAGGTTGAAGCGTTCGTCTACAGTAGCAGTTTTTATATTTAGGTTTCACTCTGTTCTCTCCTATATAGATAGATGAATTTGGAAGTCTAAATCCAAGATGGTTTGTAGTAGCTCTTTGAAACTTGACAAAATAAAGGAGTTCTCAGTTTTGTCTCTATGGTTTGTTTCCTCTTCAAGTAGCCTTAGGCACAGACGGTGGAAAAGCACTTTCATTGAGGGGGGTGGCCAAGCTTCTAAGAAATAACGAGTTTCCGAAACACCAGCAAATATTTTTTCACCCAATCTTGATGATACGTGGTGGTAATGACAAGTCCAAAAATCCCACTTGGCTCACCAAATTTTGTTCTTCTAGGTTGAAGCGTTCGTCTAATGTAGCAGTTTTTATATTTAGGTTTGAATCTGTTCTCTCCTATATAGATAGATGAATTGGGAATTCTAAATCCAACATGGTTTGTAGTAGCTCTTTGAAACTTGGCAAAATAAAAGAGTTCTCAGTTTTGTCTCCATGGTTTGTTTACTCTTCAAGTAGCCCTAGTAACAGACTGTGGAAAAGCATCTTCATTGAGAGGGGTTGCCAAGCTTCTAAGAAATAATGAGTTTCCGAAATACCAGCAAATATTTTCTCACCCAATCTTGATGATAGTTGGTGGTCATTATCGGTAAACAAATCCCACTTGACTCGCCAAATTTTGTTCTTCTATGTTACAGCATTCGTCTACAGTAGCAGTTTTTATTTTTAGGTTTCACTCTGTTCTCTCCTATATAGATAGATGAATTGGAACTCTAAATCCAACATGGTTTGTAGTAGCTCTTTGAAACTTGAAAAAATAAAGGAGTTCTCAATTTTGTCTCTATGGTTTGTTTCCTCTTCAAGTAGCCCTGCCACAGACTGAGGAAAAGCAATTTCATTGAGAGGGTTTCCGAACGAGTTTAAGAAAGAACGAGTTTCCGAAACATCAGCAAATATTTTTTCACCCAATCTTGATGATACTTGGTGGTAAGGACTAGTACACAAATCCCACTTGGCTCACCATATTTTGTTCTTCTAGGTTGAAGCATTCGTCTACAGTAGCAGTTTTTATTTTTAGGTTTTACTCTGTTCTCTCCTATATAGATAGATGAATTTGGAACTCTAAATCCAACATGGTTTGTAGTAGCTTTTTACAACTTGACAAAATAAAGGAGTTCTCAGTTTTGTCTCTATGGTTTGTTTACTCTTCAAGTAGCCCTCGGAAGAGACTCTGGAAAAGCAATTTCATTGAGAGGGTTTGCTAAGCTTCTAAGAAATAATGAGTTTCTGAAATACCAGCAAATATGTTCTCACCCAATCTTGATGATACTTTGTGGTAATGATCGGTAAACAAATCCCACTTGACTCACCAAATTTTGTTCTTCTAGGTTGAATCGTTCGTTTACAGTAGCAGTTTATATTTTAAGGTTTCACTCTGTTCTCTCCTGTATAGATAGATGAATTTGGAACACTAAATCCAACAGGGTTTGTAGTAGCTCTTTGAAACTTGAAAAAATAAAGGAGTTCTCAGTTTTGTCTCTATGATTTGTTTCCTCTTCAAGTAGCCCTAAGCCAAGACTGTGGAAAAGCACTATCATTGAAAGGGTTTGCCAAGCTTCCAAGAAATTACGAGTATCCGAAATACCAGCAAATATTTTCTCACCCAATGTTGATGATACGTGGTGGTTTTGATGAGGACACAAATCCCAATTGGCTCACCAAATTTTGTTCTTCTAGGTTGAAGCGTTCGTTTACAGTAGCAGTTTTTATTTTTAGGTTTCACTCTGTTGTCTCCTATATAGATAGATGAATTTGGAACTCTAAATCCAACATGGTTTGTAGTAGCTCTTTGAAAGTTGACAAAATAAAGAAGTTCTCAGTTTTGTCTCTATGGTTTGTTTCCTCTTCAAGAAGCCCTAGGCACAGATGGTGGAAAAGCACTTTCATTGAGAGGGGTTGCCAAGCTTCTAAGAAATAACGAGTTTCCGAATAACCAGCAAATATTTTTTCACCCAATCTTGATGATACTTGGTGGTAATCATCAGTAAACAAATTCCACTTGGCTCACCAAATTTTGTTCTTCTAGGTTGAAGCGTTCGTCTACAGTAGCAGTTTTTATATTTAGGTTTGAATCTGTTCTCTCCTATATAGATAGATGAATTTCGAATTCTAAATCCAACATGGTTTGTAGTAGCTCTTTGAAACTGGACAAAATAAAGGAGTTCTCAGTTTTGTCTTTATGGTTCGTTTCCTCTTCAAGTAGTCCTAGGCACAGACTGTGGAAAAGCATTTTCATTGAGAGGGGTTGTCAATCTTCTAAGAATTAATGAGTTTCCGAAATACCAGCAAATATTTTCTCACCCAATCTTGATGATACTTGGTCGTAATGATCGGTAAACAAATCCCACTTCACTCACCAAATTTTGTTCTTCTAGGTTGAAGCGTTCATTTACAGTAGCAGTTTATATTTTTAGGTTTCCCTCTGTTCTCTCCTATGCAGATACATGAATTTGGAACACTAAATCCAACATGGTTTATAGTAGCTCTTTGAAACTTGACAAAATAAAGGAGTTCTCAGTTTTGTCTCTATGATTTGTTTCCTCTTCAAGTAGCCCTAAGCCGAGACTGTGGAAAAGCACACTCATTGAAAGGGGTTGCCAAGCTTCCAAGAAATTACGAGTTTCCGAACTACCAGCAAATATTTTCTCACCCAATGTTGATGATACGTGGTGGTTTTGATCAGTACACAAATCCCACTTGGCTCACCAAATTTTGTTCTTCTAGGTTGAAGCATTCGTCTACAGTAGCAGTTTTTATATTTAGGTTTGAATCTGTTCTCTCCTATATAGATAGATGAATTTAGAATTCTAAATCCAACATGGTTTGTAGAAGCTCTTTGAAACTTGACAAAATAAAGGAGTTCTCACTTTTGTCTCTAAGGTTCGTTTCCTCTTCAAGTACTCCTAGGCACAGACTGTGGAAAAGCACTTTCATTGAGAGGGGTTGCCAAGCTTCTAAGAAATAACGATTTTCAGAAATACCAGCAAATATTTTTTTACCCAATGTTGATGATACTTTGTGGTAATGATCAGTACACAAATCCCACATGGCTCACCAAATTTAGTTCTTATAGGTTAAAGCGTTCGTTTACAGTAGCAGTTTATATTTTTAGGTTCCCTCAGTTCTCTCCTATATAAATAGATGAATTTGGAACTCTAAATCCAACATTGTTTGTAGTACCTCTTTGAAACTTGACAAAATAAAGGAGTTCTCAGTTTTGTCTCTTTGAATGTTTCCGCTTCATGTAGCCCTAAGCAGAGACTTGGAAAAAGCACTTTCATAGAGAGGGGTTGCCAAGCTTCCAAGAAATTACGAGTTTCCGAAGTACCAGAAAATATTTTTTTACCCAATGTTGATGATACTTGGTGGTAATGAGTAGTACACAAATCCCACTAGTCTCACTAAATTTTGTTCTTCTAGGTTGAAGCGTTCGTTTACAGTAGCAGTTTTATTTTTAGGTTTCACACTGTTCTCTCCTATATAGATGGATGAATTTGGAACTCTAAATCCAGCATGGTTTGCAGTAGCTCTTTGAAACTTGACAAAATAAAGGAGTTCTCAGTTTTGTCTCTATGGTTTGTTTACTCTTCATGTAGCCCTTGGAACAGACTGTGGAAAAGCACTTTCATTGAGAGGGGTTGCCAAGCTTCTAAGAAATAATGAGTTTCCAAAATACCAGCAAATATTTTCTCACCCAATCTTGATGATACTTGGTGGTAATGATCGGTAAACAAATACCACTAGACTCAATAAATTTTGTTTTTCTAGGTTGAAGCGTTCGTTTACAGTAGCAGTTTATATTTTTAGGTTTCACTCTGTTCTCTCCTGTATAGATAGATGAATTTGGAACACTAAATCCAACAGGGTTTGTAGTAGCTCTTTGAAACTTGACAAAATAAAGAGTTCTCAGTTTTGTCTCTATGATGTGTTTCCTCTTCAAGTAGCCCTAAGCCGTGACTGTGGAAAAGCACTCTCATTGAAAGGGGTTGCCAAGCTTCCAAGAAATTACGAGTTTCCGAACTACCAGCAAATATTTTCTCACCCAATGTTGATGATACGTGGTGGTTTTGATCAGTACACAAATCCCACTTGGCTCACCAAATTTTGTTCTTCTAGGTTGAAGCGTTCGTCTACAGTAGCAGTTTTTATATTTAGGTTTGAATCTGTTCTCTCCTATATAGATAGATGAATTTAGAATTCTAAATCCAACATGGTTTGTAGTAGCTCTTTGAAACTTGACAAAATAAAGGAGTTCTCACTTTTGTCTCTAAGGTTCGTTTCCTCTTCAAGTACTCCTAGGCACAGACTGTGGAAAAGCACTTTCATTGAGAGGGGTTGCCAAGCTTCTAAGAAATAACGATTTTCAGAAATACCAGCAAATATTTTTTTACCCAATGTTGATGATACTTTGTGGTAATGATCAGTACACAAATCCCACATGGCTCACCAAATTTAGTTCTTATAGGTTAAAGCGTTCGTTTACAGTAGCAGTTTATATTTTTAGGTTCCCTCAGTTCTCTCCTATATAAATAGATGAATTTGGAACTCTAAATCCAACATTGTTTGTAGTACCTCTTTGAAACTTGACAAAATAAAGGAGTTCTCAGTTTTGTCTCTTTGAATGTTTCCGCTTCATGTAGCCCTAAGCAGAGACTTGGAAAAAGCACTTTCATAGAGAGGGGTTGCCAAGCTTCCAAGAAATTACGAGTTTCCGAAATACCAGAAAATATTTTTTTACCCAATGTTGATGATACTTGGTGGTAATGAGTAGTACACAAATCCCACTAGGCTCACTAAATTTTGTTCTTCTAGGTTGAAGCGTTCGTTTACAGTAGCAGTTTTTATTTTTAGGTTTCACACTGTTCTCTCCTATATAGATGGATGAATTTGGAACTCTAAATCCAGCATGGTTTGCAGTAGCTCTTTGAAACTTGACAAAATAAAGGAGTTCTCAGTTTTGTCTATATGGTTTGTTTACTCTTCAAGTAGCCCAAGGCTCAAACTGTGGAAAAGCACTTTCTTTGAGAGGAGTTGCCAACCTTCTAAGAAATAAGTAGTTTCCGAAATATCAGCAAATATTTTTTCACCGAATCTTGATGATACTTGGTGGTCGTGATCGGTACACAAATCCCACTTGACTCACCAAATTTTGTTCTTCTAGGATGAAGCGTTCGTTTACAGTAGCAGTTTATATTTTAAGTTTTCCCTCTGGTCTCTCCTATATAGATAGATAAATTTGGAACTCTAAATCCAACATGGTGTGTAGCAGCTCTTTGAAACTTGACAAAATAAAGGAGTTCTCAGTTTTGTGTCTATGATTTGTTTCCAATTCATGTAGCCCTAAGCAGAGACTGTGGAAAAGCACTTTCATTGAAAGGGGTTGCCAAGCTTCCAATAAATTACGAGTTTCCGAAATACCAGGAAATATTTTATCACCCAATATTGATCATATGTGGTGGTAATGACAAGTCCACAAATCCCACTTCGCTCACCAAATTTTGTTCTTGTAGGTTGAAGCGTTCGTCTCCAGTAGCAGTTTTTATATTTAGGTTTCAGTCTGTTCTCTCATATATAGATAGATGAATATGGTACTCTATATCAACCATGGTTTGTAGTAGCTCTTTGAAACTTGACAAAATAAAGGAGTTCTCAGTTTTGACTCTAAGGTTTGTTTCCTCTTCAAGTAGCCTTAGGCACAGACTGTGGAAAAGCACTTTCATTGAGAGGGGTTGCCAAGCTTCTAAGAAATAACGAGTTTCCGAAATACCAGCAAATATTTTCTCACCCAAACTTGATGATACGTGGTGGTAATGACAAGTCCACAAATCCCACTTGGCTCACCAAATTTTGACCTTCTAGATTGAAGTGTTCGTCTAAAGTAGCAGTTTTTATATTTAGGTTTGAATCTGTTCTCTCCTATATAGATAGATGAATTTGGAATTCTAAATCCAACATGGTTTGTAGTAGCTCTTTGAAACTGGACAAAATAAAGGAGTTCTCACTTTTGTCTCTATGGTTCGTTTCCTCTTCAAGTAGTCCTAGACACAGACTGTGGAAAAGCACTTTCATTGAAAGGGGTTGCCAAGCTTCTAAGAAATAACGAGTTTCAGAAATACCAGCAAATATTTTTTTACCCAATGTTGATGATACTTGGTGGTAATGTTTAGTACACAAATCCCACTTGGCTGAAAAAATTTTTTTCTTCTTGGTTGAAGCGTTCGTTTACAGTAGCAGTTTTTATTTTTAGGTTTCACTCTGTTCTCTCCTATAGAGATAGATGAATTTGGAACTCTAAATCCAACATGGTTTGTAGTAGCTTTTTACAACTTGACAAAATAAAGGAGTTCTCACTTTTGTCTCTATGGTTTGTTTCCTCTTCAAGTAGCCCTAGGAACAGACTGTGGAAAAGCACTTTCATGGAGAGGGGTTGCCAAGGTTCTAAGAAGTAATGAGTTTCCGAAATACCAGCAAATATTTTTTCACACAATCTTGATGATACTGGGTGGTAATGATCGGTAAACAAATCCCACTTGACTCACCAAATTTTGTTCTTTTAGGTTGAAGCGTTCGTTTACAGTAGCAGTTTATATTTTTAGGTTTCCCTCTGTTCTCTCCTGTATAGATAGATGAATTTGGAACACTAAATCCAACATGGTTTGTAGTAGCTCTTTGAAACTTGACAAAATAAAGGAGTTCTCAGTTTTGTCTCTATGATTTGTTTCCGCTTCAAGTAGCCCTAAGCAGAGACTGTGGAGAAGCACTTTAATTGAGAGGTGTTGCCAAGCTTTCAAGAAATTACGAGTTTCCGAAATAACAGCAAATATTTTTTCACCCAATCTTGATGATACGTGGTGGTAATGACAAGTCCACAAATCTCACTTGGCTCACCAAATTTTGATCTTCTAGGTTGAATTGTTCGTTAAGAGTAGCAGTTTTTATTTTTAGGATTCACACTGGTCTCTTCTATATTGATAGATGAATATGGAACACTAAATCCAACCTAGTTTGTAGTAGATCTTTGAAACTTGACAAAATAAAGGAGTTCTCAGTTTTGACTCTAAGGTTTGTTTCCTCTTCAAGTAGCCCTAGGCACAGACTGTGGAAAAGCACTTTCATGGAGAGGGGTTGCCAAGCTTCTAAGAAATAACGAGGTTCCGAAATACCAGCAAATATTTTTTCACCCAATCTTGATGATACTTGGTGGTAATCATCAGTAAACAAATTCCACTTGGCTCACCAAATTTTGTTCTTCTAGGTTGAAGCGTTCGTCTACAGTAGCAGTTTTTATATTTAGGTTTCACTCTGTTCTCTCCTATATAGATAGATGAATTTGGAACTCTAAATCCAACATGGTTTGTAGTAGCTCTTTGAAACTTGACAAAATAAAGGAGTTCTCAGTTTTGTCTCTATGGTTTGTTTCCTCTTCAAGTAGCCCTAGGCACAGACGGTGGAAAAGCACTTTCATTGAGCGGGTTTGCCAAGCTTCTAAGAAATAACGAGTTTCCGAAATACCAGCAAATATTTTTTCACCAAATCTTGATGATACGTGGTGGTAATGACAAGTCCAAAAATCCCACTTGGCTCACCAAATTTTGTTCTTCTAGGTTGAAGCGTTCGTCTACTGTAGCAGTTTTTATATTTAGGTTTGAATCTGTTCTCTCCTATATAGATAGATGAATTTGGAATTCTAAATCCAACATGGTTTGTAGTAGCTCTTTGAAACTTGGCAAAATAAAAGCGTTCTCAGTTTTGTCTCCATGGTTTGTTTACTCTTCAAGTAGCCCTAGTAACAGACTGTGGAAAAGCACCTTCATTGAGAGGGGTTGCCAAGCTTCTAAGAAATAATGAGTTTCCGAAATACCAGCAAATATTTTCTCACCCAATCTTGATGATAGTTTTTGGTCATGATCGGTAAACAAATTCCACTTGACTCGCCAAATTTTGTTCTTCTAGGTTACAGCATTCGTCTACAGTAGCAGTTTTTATTTTTAGGTTTCACTCTGTTCTCTCCTATATAGATAGATGAATTGGAACTCTAAATCCAACATGGTTTGTAGTAGCTCTTTGAAACTTGAAAAAATAAAGGAGTTCTCAATTTTGTCTCTATGGTTTGTTTCCTCTTCAAGTAGCGCTAGGAATCGACTGTGGAAAAGCACTTTCATGGAGAGGGTTTCCGAACGAGTTTAAGAAAGAACGAGTTTCCGAAACATCAGCAAATATTTTTTCACCCAATCTTGATGATACTTGGTGGTAAGGACTAGTACACAAATCCCACTTGGCTCACCATATTTTGTTCTTCTAGGTTGAAGCATTCGTCTACAGTAGCAGTTTTTATTTTTAGGTTTTACTCTGTTCTCTCCTATATAGATAGATGAATTTGGAACTCTAAATCCAACATGGTTTGTAGTAGCTTTTTGAAATTGGACAACATAAAGGAGTTCTCAGTTTTGTCTCTATGGTTTGTTTACTCTTCAAGTAGCCCAAGGCTCAGACTGTGGAAAAGCACTTTATTTGAGAGGGGTTGCCAAGCTTCTAAGAAATAAGTAGTTTCCGAAATATCAGCAAATATTTTTTCATCGAATCTTGATGATACTTGGTGGTCGTGATCGGTACACAAATCCCACTTGACTCACCAAATTTTGTTCTTCTAGGATGAAGCGTTCGTTTACAGTAGCAGTTTATATTTTAAGTTTTCCCTCTGGTCTCTCCTATATAGATAGATAAATTTGGAACTCTAAATCCAACATGGTGTGTAGCAGCTCTTTGAAACTTGACAAAATAAAGGAGTTCTCAGTTTTGTGTGTATGATTTGTTTCCAATTTATGTAGCCCTAAGCAGAGACTGTGGAAAAGCACTTTCATTGAAAGGGGTTGCCAAGCTTCCAATAAATTACGAGTTTCCGAAATACCAGCAAATATTTTATCACCCAATGTTGATCATATGTGGTGGTAATGACAAGTCCACAAATCCCACTAGGCTCACCAAATTTTGTTCTTGTAGGTTGAAGCGTTCGTCTCCAGTAGCAGATTTTATATTTAGGTTTCAGTCTGTTCTCTCATATATAGATAGATGAATATGGAACTCTATATCCACCATGGTTTGTAGTAGCTCTTTGAAACTTGACAAAATAAAGGAGTTCTCAGTTTTGACTCTAAGGTTTGTTTCCTCTTCAAGTAGCCCTAGGCACGGACTGTGGAAAAGCACTTTCATTGAGAGGGGTTGCCAAGCTTCTAAGAAATAACGAGTTTCCGAAATACCAGCAAATATTTTCTCACCCAATCTTGATGATACGTGGTGGTAATGACAAGTCCACAAATCCCACTTGGCTCACCAAATTTTGTTCTTCTAGGTTGAAGTGTTCGTCTACACTAGCAGTTTTTATTTTTAGGTTTCACTCTGTTCTGTCCTATAGAGATAGATGAATTTGGAACTCTAAATCCAACATGGTGTGTAGCAGCTCTTTGAAACTTGACAAAATAAAGGAGTTCTCAGTTTTGTGTCTATGATTTGTTTCCAATTCATGTAGCCCTAAGCAGAGACTGTGGAAAAGCACTTTCATTGAAAGGGGTTGCCAAGCTTCCAATAAATTACGAGTTTCTGAAATACCAGGAAATATTTTATCACCCAATATTGATCATATGTGGTGGTAATGACAAGTCCACAAATCCCACTTCGCTCACCAAATTTTGTTCTTGTAGGTTGAAGCGTTCGTCTCCAGTAGCAGTTTTTATATTTAGGTTTCAGTCTGTTCTCTCATATATAGATAGATGAATATGGTACTCTATATCCACCATGGTTTGTAGTAGCTCTTTGAAACTTGACAAAATAAAGGAGTTCTCAGTTTTGACTCTAAGGTTTGTTTCCTCTTCAAGTAGCCCTAGGCACAGACTGTGGAAAAGCACTTTCATTGAGAGGGGTTGCCAAGCTTCTAAGAAATAACGAGTTTCCGAAATACCAGCAAATATTTTCTCACCCAAACTTGATGATACGTGGTGGTAATGACAAGTCCACAAATCCCACTTGGCTCACCAAATTTTGTTCTTCTAGGTTGAATTGTTCGTCTACAGTAGCAGTTTTTATATTTAGGTTTGAATCTGTTCTCTCCTATATAGATAAATGAATTTGGAATTCTAAATCCAACATGGTTTGTAGTAGCTCTTTGAAACTGGACAAAATAAAGGAGTTCTCACTTTTGTCTCTATGGTTCGTTTCCTCTTCAAGTAGTCCTAGACACAGACTGTGGAAAAGCACTTTCATTGAAAGGGGTTGCCAAGCTTCTAAGAAATAACGAGTTTCAGAAATACCAGCAAATATTTTTTTACCCAATGTTGATGATACTTGGTGGTAATGTTTAGTACACAAATCCCACTTGGCTGACCAATTTTTTTTCTTCTTGGTTGAAGCGTTCGTTTACAGTAGCAGTTTTTATTTTTAGGTTTCACTCTGTTCTCTCCTATAGAGATAGATGAATTTGGAACTCTAAATCCAACATGGTTTGTAGTAGCTTTTTACAACTTGACAAAATAAAGGAGTTCTCACTTTTTCTCTATGTTTTGTTTCCTCTTCAAGTAGCCCTAGGAACAGACTGTGGAGAAGCACTTTAATTGAGAGGTGTTGCCAAGCTTTCAAGAAATTACGAGTTTCCGAAATAACAGCAAATATTTTTTCACCCAATCTTGATGATACGTGGTGGTAATGACAAGTCCACAAATCTCACTTGGCTCACCAAATTTTGATCTTCTATGTTGAATTGATCGTTAACAGTAGCAGTTTTTATTTTTAGGATTCACACTGGTCTCTTCTATATTGATAGATGAATATGGAACACTAAATCCAACCTAGTTTGTAGTAGATATTTGAAACTTGACAAAATAAAGGAGTTCTCAGTTTTGACTCTAAGGTTTGTTTCCTCTTCAAGTAGCCCTAGGCACAGACTGTGGAAAAGCACTTTCATGGAGAGGGGTTGCCAAGCTTCTAAGAAATAACGAGTTTCCGAAATACCAGCAAATATTTTTTCACCCAATCTTAATGATACTTGGTGGTAATCATCAGTAAACAAATTCCACTTGGCTCACCAAATTTTGTTCTTCTAGGTTGAAGCGTTCGTCTACAGTAGCAGTTTTTATATTTAGGTTTCACTCTGTTCTCTCCTATATAGATAGATGAATTTGGAACTCTAAATCCAACATGGTTTGTAGTAGCTCTTTGAAACTTGACAAAATAAAGGAGTTCTCAGTTTTGTCTCTATGGTTTGTTTCCTCTTCAAGTAGCCCTAGGCACAGACGGTGGAAAAGCACTTTCATTGAGGGGGTTTGCCAAGCTTCTAAGAAATAACGAGTTTCCGAAATACCAGCAAATATTTTTTCACCAAATCTTGATGATACGTGGTGGTAATGACAAGTCCACAAATCCCACTTGGCTCACCAAATTTTGTTCTTCTAGGTTGAAGCGTTCGTCTACTGTAGCAGTTTTTATATTTAGGTTTGAATCTGTTCTCTCCTATATAGATAGATGAATTTGGAATTCTAAATCCAACATGGTTTGTAGTAGCTCTTTGAAACTTGGCAAAATAAAAGAGTTCTCAGTTTTGTCTCCATGGTTTGTTTACTCTTCAAGTAGCCCTAGTAACAGACTGTGGAAAAGCACCTTCATTGAGAGGGGTTGCCAAGCTTCTAAGAAATAATGAGTTTCCGAAATACCAGCAAATATTTTCTCACCCAATCTTGATGATAGTTTTTGGTCATGATCGGTAAACAAATCCCACTTGACTCGCCAAATTTTGTTCTTCTAGGTTACAGCATTCGTCTACAGTAGCAGTTTTTATTTTTAGGTTTCACTCTGTTCTCTCCTATATAGATAGATGAATTGGAACTCTAAATCCAACATGGTTTGTAGTAGCTCTTTGAAACTTGAAAAAATAAAGGAGTTCTCAATTTTGTCTCTATGGTTTGTTTCCTCTTCAAGTAGCGCTAGGAATCGACTGTGGAAAAGCACTTTCATGGAGAGGGTTTCCGAACGAGTTTAAGAAAGAACGAGTTTCCGAAACATCAGCAAATATTTTTTCACCCAATCTTGATGATACTTGGTGGTAAGGACTAGTACACAAATCCCACTTGGCTCACCATATATTGTTCTTCTAGGTTGAAGCATTCGTCTACAGTAGCAGTTTTTATTTTTAGGTTTTACTCTGTTCTCTCCTATATAGATAGATGAATTTGGAACTCTAAATCCAACATGGTTTGTAGAAGCTCTTTGAAACTGGACAACATAAAGGAGTTCTCAGTTTTGTCTCTATGGTTTGTTTACTCTTCAAGTAGCCCAAGGCTCAGACTGTGGAAAAGCACTTTATTTGAGAGGGGTTGCCAAGCTTCTAAGAAATAAGTAGTTTCCGAAATATCAGCAAATATTTTTTCATCGAATCTTGATGATACTTGGTGGTCGTGATCGGTACACAAATCCCACTTGACTCACCAAATTTTGTTCTTCTAGGATGAAGCGTTCGTTTACAGTAGCAGTTTATATTTTAAGTTTTCCCTCTGGTCTCTCCTATATAGATAGATAAATTTGGAACTCTAAATCCAACATGGTGTGTAGCAGCTCTTTGAAACTTGACAAAATAAAGGAGTTCTCAGTTTTGTGTCTATGATTTGTTTCCAATTTATGTAGCCCTAAGCAGAGACTGTGGAAAAGCACTTTCATTGAAAGGGGTTGCCAAGCTTCCAATAAATTACGAGTTTCCGAAATACCAGCAAATATTTTATCACCCAATGTTGATCATATGTGGTGGTAATGACAAGTCCACAAATCCCACTAGGCTCACCAAATTTTGTTCTTGTAGGTTGAAGCGTTCGTCTCCAGTAGCAGATTTTATATTTAGGTTTCAGTCTGTTCTCTCATATATAGATAGATGAATATGGAACTCTATATCCACCATGGTTTGTAGTAGCTCTTTGAAACTTGACAAAATAAAGGAGTTCTCAGTTTTGACTCTAAGGTTTGTTTCCTCTTCAAGTAGCCCTAGGCACGGACTGTGGAAAAGCACTTTCATTGAGAGGGGTTGCCAAGCTTCTAAGAAATAACGAGTTTCCGAAATACCAGCAAATATTTTCTCACCCAATCTTGATGATACGTGGTGGTAATGACAAGTCCACAAATCCCACTTGGCTCACCAAATTTTGTTCTTCTAGGTTGAAGTGTTCGTCTACAGTAGCAGTTTTTATTTTTAGGTTTCACTCTGTTCTCTCCTATAGAGATAGATGAATTTGGAACACTAAATCCAACATGGTTTGTAGAAGCTCTTTGAAACTTGACAAAATAAAGGAGTTCTCAGTTTTGTCTCTATGATTTGTTTCCGCTTCAAGTAGCCCTAAGCAGAGACTGTGGAGAAGCACTTTAATTGAGAGGTGTTGCCGAGCTTTCAAGAAATTACGAGTTTCCGAAATACCAGCAATTATTTTTTCACCCAATCTTGATGATACGTGGTGGTACTGACAAGTCCACAAATCTCACTTGGTCACAAAATTTTGATCTTCTAGGTTGAATGGTTCGTTTACAGTAGTAGTTTTTATTTTTAGGTTTCACACTGGTCTCTCCTATATTGATAGATGATTATGGAACTCTAAATCCAACGTAGTTTGTAGTAGATCTTTGAAACTTGACAAAATAAAGGAGTTCTCAGTTTTGTCTCCATGGTTTGTTTAATCTTCAAGTAGCCCTATAACAGACTGTGGAAAAGCACCTTCATTGAGAGGGGTTGCCAAGCTTCTAAGAAATAATGAGTTTCCGAAATACCAGCAAATATTTTCTCACCCAATCTTGATGATAGTTGGTGGTCATGATCGGTAAACAAATCCCACTTGACTCACCAAATTTTGTTCTTCTAGGTTACAGCATTCGTCTACAGTAGCAGTTTTTATTTTTAGGTTTCACTCTGTTCTCTCCTATATAGATAGATGAATTTGGAACTCTAAATCCAACATGGTTTGTAGTACCTCTTTGAAACTTGACAAAATAAAGGAGTTTTCAGTTTTGTCTCTACGATTTGTTTCCGTTTCAAGTAGCCCTAAGCAGAGACTGTGGAAAAGCACTTTCATTGAAAGGGGTTGCCAAACTTCGAAGAATTTAGGAATTTCCGAAATACCAGCAAATATTTTTTCACCCAATATTGATGATACGTTGGTTTAATGACAAGTACACAATTCCCACTTCGCTCACCAAATTTTGTTCTTCTAGGTTGAAGCGTTCGTTTACAGTAGCAGTTTATATTTTTAAGTTCCCTCTGTTCTCTCCTATATAGATAGATGAATTTGGAACTCTAAATCCAACGTGGTTTGTAGTAGATCTTTGAAAGTTGACAAAGTAAAGGAGTTCTCTTTTGTCTCTATGGTTTCTTTCCTCTTCAAGTAGCCCTAGGCACAGACTGTGGAAAAGCACTTTCATTGAGAGGGGTTGCCAAGCTTCTAAGAAATAATGAGTTTCCGAAATACCAGCAAATATTTTTTTACCCAATGTTGTGATACTTGGTCGTAATGAGCAGTACGCAAATACCACTTGGCTCACCAAATTTTGTTCTTCTGGGTGGAAGCGTTAGTCTGCAGTAGCAGTTTTTATATTTAGGTTTTACTCTGTTCTCTCCTACAAAGTGAGATGAATTTGGAACTCTAAATCCAACATGGAGTGTAATAGCTCTTTGAAACTTGACAAAGTAAACGAGTTCTCAGTTTTGTCTCTATGGGTTGTTTCCACTTCAAGTAGCGCTGGGCACAGACTGTGGAAAAGCAGTTTCAATGAGAGGGGTTGCCATGCTTCTAAGAAATAACTAGTTTCCGAAATACAAGCAAATATTTTTTCACCCAATCTTGATGATACGTGGTGGTAATGATCGGTACACAAATCCCACTTGGCTCACCAAATTTTCTTCTTCTAGGTTGAATTGTTCATCTACAGTAGCAGTTTTTATATTTCCGTTTCACTCTGTTCTCTCCTATATAGATAGATGAATTTGGAACTCTAAATACAACATGGTTTGTAATAGCTCTTTTAAACTTGACAAAATAAAGGAGTTTTCTGTTTTGTCTCTAAGATTTGTTTCAGCTTCATGTAGCCCTAAGCAGAGACAGTGGAAAAGCACTTACATTGAAAGGGGTTGCCAAGCTTCCAAGAAATTACGAGTTTCCGAAATACCAGCAAATATTTCTTCAACCAATGTTGATTGTACGTGGTGGTAATGACAAGTACACAAATCCCATTGGCTAACCAATTTTATTCTTCTCGGTTGAAGCGTTCGTTTACAGTAGCAGTTTTTATTTTTAGGTATCACTCTGTTCTCTTCTATATAGATAGATGAATTTGGAACTCTAAATCCAACATGGTTTGTAGTAGCTTTTTGAAAGTTGACAAAATAAAGGATTTCTCAGTTTTGTCTCTATGGTTTGTTTCCTCTTCATGTAGCCCTAGGCACAGACAGTGGAAGAGCACTTTCATTGAGAGGGGTTGCCAACTTCCAAGAAGTTACGAGTTTCCGAATTACCAGCAAATATTTTTTCACCCAAACTTGATGATACTTGGTGGTAATGATCGGTAAACAAATCCCACTTGACTCACCAAATTTTGTTCTTCTAGGTTGATGCGTTCGTTTTCAGTAACAGTTTTAATTTTAGGTTTCACTCTGTTCTCTCCTATATAGATAGATGAATTTGGAACTCAATATCCAACATGGTTTGTAGTAGCACTTTGAAACTTGACAACATAAAGGAGTTCTCAGTTTTGTCTCTATGGTTTGTTTCCTCTTCAAGTAGCCCTAGGCACAGACGGTGGAAAAGCACTTACATTGAGAGGGGTTGCCAAGCTTCTAAGAAATAACGAATTTCCGAAATACCAGCAAATATTTTTTCACCCAATGTTGATGATACGTGGTGGTAGTGACAAGTACACAAATCACACTTGGCTCATCAAATTTTGTTCTTCTAGGTTGAAGCGTTAGTTTACAGAATCATTTTTTATTTTTAGGTTTCACTCTGTTCTCTCCTATATTGATAGATGAATTTGGAACTCTAAATCCAACATGGTTTGTAGTAGCTCTTTGAAACTTGATAAAATAAAGGAGTTTTCAGTTTTGTCTCTATGATTTGTTTCCTCTTCAAGTAGTCCAAGGCACAGACTGTGGAAAAGCACTTTCATTGAGAGGGGTTGCCAAGCTTCTAAGAAATAAGGAGTTTCCGAAATACCAGCAAATATTTCTTCAACCAATGTTGATTGTATGTGGTGGTAATGACAAGTACACAAATCCCATTGGCTAACCAAATTTTGTTCTTCTCGGTTGAAGCGTTCGTTTACAGTAGCAGTTTTTATTTTTAGGTATCACTCTGTTCTCTCCTATATAGATAGATAAATTTGGAACTCTAAATCCAACATGGATTGTTGTAGCTCTTTGAAAGTTGACAAAACAAAGGAGTTCTCAGTTTTGTTTCTATGGTTTGTTTCCAATTCAAGTAGCCCTAGGCACAGACTGTTGAAAAGCACTTTCATTGAGGGGGGTTGCCAAGCTTCTAAGAAATAACGAGTTTCCGAAATACCAGCAAATATTTTTTCACCCAATGTTGATGATACTTGGTGGTAATGATCAGTACACAAATACCACTTGGCTCACCAAATTTTGGTCTGCTGGGTTGAAACGTTCGTCTACAGTAGCAGTTTTTATATTTAGGTTTCACTCTTTTCTCTCCTACACAGATAGATGAATTTGGAACTCTACATCCAACATGGTGTGTAATAGCTCTCTGAAACATGACAAAGTAAAGGAGTTCTCAGTTTTGTCTCTATGGTTTGTTTCCTCTTCAAGTCGCCCTAGGCACAGACTGTGGAAAAGCACTTTCATTGAGAGGGGTTGACAAGCTTCTAAAAAATAATGAGTTTCCGAAATACCAGCAAATATTTTTTCACCCAATGTTGATGATACTTGGTGGTAATGATTGGTACACAAATCCCACTTGACTCACCAAATTTGTTCTTCTAGGTTGAAGCGTTCCTTTACAGTAGCAGTTTATATTTTTAAGTTCCCTCTGTTCTCTCCTATACAGATAGATGTATTTGGAACTGTAAATCCAACATGGTTTGTAGTAGCTCTTTGAAACTTGACAAAATAAAGGAGTTTACACTTTTGTCTCTATGATTTGTTTCCGATTCATGTAGCCCTAAGCAGAGACTGTGGAAAAGCACTTTCATTGAAAGGGGTTGCCAAGCTTCCAAGAAATACGAGTTTCCGAAATACCAGCAAATATTTTTTCACCCAATGTTCATGATACGTGGTGGTAATGACAAGTACACAAATCCCACTTGCCTCACCAAATTTTGTTCTTCTAGGTTGAAGCGTTCGTTTACAGTAGCAGTTTTTATTTTTAGGTTTCACTCTGTTCTCTCCTATATAGATAGATGAATTTGGAACACTAAATCCAACATGGTTTGTAGTAGCTCTTTGAAACTTGACAAAATAAAGGAGCTCTCAATTTTGTCTCTATTGTTTGTTTCCTCTTCAAGTAGCCCTAGGCACAGACTGTGGAAAAGCACTTTCATTGAGAGTGGTTGCCAAGCTTCTAAGAATTAACAATTTTTCGAAATACCAGCAAATATTTTTTCCCCCAATGTTGATGATACTTGGTGGTACTGATCAGTACACTAATCCCACTTGGCTCAACATATTTTGTTCTTCTGGTTGAAGCATTCGTCTACAGTAGCAGTTTTTATATTTACGTTTCACTCTGTTCTCTCCTATATAGATAGATGAATTTGGAACTCTAAATACAACATGGTTTGTAATAGCTCTTTTAAACTTGACAAAATAAAGGAGTTTTCTGTTTTGTCTCTAAGATTTGTTTCAGCTTCATGTAGCCCTAAGCAGAGACCGTGGAAAAGCACTTACATTGAAAGGGGTTGCCAAGCTTCCAAGAAATTACGAGTTTCCGAAATACCAGCAAATATTTCTTCAACCAATGTTGATTGTACGTGGTGGTAATGACAAGTACACAAATCCCATTGGCTAACCAAATTTTGTTCTTCTCAGTTGAAACGTTCGTTTACAGTAGCAGTTTTTATTTTTAGGTATCACTCTGTTCTCTTCTATATAGATAGATGAATTTGGAACTCTAAATCCAACATGGTTTGTAGTAGCTCTTTGAAAGTTGACAAAATAAAGGATTTCTCAGTTTTGTCTCTATGGTTTGTTTCCTCTTCAAGTAGCCCTAGGCACAGACGGTGGAAGAGCACTTTCATTGAGAGGGGTTGCCAAGCTTCCAAGAAATTACGAGTTTCCGAAATACCAGCAAATATTTTTTCACCCAAACTTGATGATACTTGGTGGTAATGATCGGTAAACAAATCCCACTTGACTCACCAAATTTTGTTCTTCTAGGTTGATGCGTTCGTTTTCAGTAGCAGTTTTAATTTTAGGTTTCACTCTGTTCTCTCCTATATAGATAGATGAATTTGGAACTCAAAATCCAACATGGTTTGTAGTAGCACTTTGAAACTTGACAACATAAAGGAGTTCTCAGTTTTGTCTCTATGGTTTGTTTCCTCTTCAAGTAGCCCTAGGCACAGACGGTGGAAAAGCACTTACATTGAGAGGGGTTGCCAAGCTTCTAAGATATAACGAATTTCCGAAATACCAGCAAATATTTTTTCTCCCAATGTTGATGATACTTGGTGGTAATGATCAGTACACAAATCCCACTTGGCTCACCAAATATTGTTCTTCTAGGTTGAAGCGTTCATCTACAGTAGCAGTGTTTATATTTAGGTTTCTCTCTGTTCTCTCCTATATAGATAGATGAATTTGGAACTCTAAATCCAACATGGTTTGTAGTAGCTCTTTGAAAATTGACAAAATAAAGGAGTTCTCAGTTTTGTCTCTATGATTTGTTTCCGCTTCAAGTAGCCCTACCAGAGACTGTGGAAAAGCATTTTGATTGAGAGGGGTTGCCAAGCTTCCAAGAAATTACGAGTTTCCGAAATACCAGCAAATATTTTTTCACCCAATATTCATGATACTTGGTGGTATTGATCGGTACACAAATCCCAATTGGCTCACCACATTTTGCTCTGCTAGGTTGAATCCTTCGTCTACAGTAGCAGTTTTTATATTTAGGTTTCACTCTGTTCTCTGTTATATAGATAGATGAATTTGGAACTCTAAATCCAACATAGTTTGTAGTAGATCTTTGAAACTTGACAAAATAAAGGAGTTCTCAGTTTTGTCTCTATGATTTGTTTCCTCTTCAAGTAGCCCTAGGCACATACGGTGGAAAAGAACGTTCATTGAGAGGGGTCGCCAAGCTTCTAAGAAATAACGACTTTCTGAAATACCAGCAAATATTTTTTCACCCAATCTTGATGATACTTGGTGGTAAGTACAAGTACACAAATCCCACTTGGCTCACCAAATTTTGTTCTTCTAGGTTGAAGTGTTCGTTTACAGTAACAGATTTTATTTTTAGGTTTCACTCTGTTATCTCCTAACCAGATAGATGAATTTGGAATGCTAAATCCAACATGGTTTGTAGTAGCTCTTTGAAACTTGAAAAATACAGGAGTTCTTAGTTTTGTCTCTATGGATTGTTTCCTCTTCAAGTACCCCTAGGCACTGACTGTGGAAAAGCACTTTCATTGAGAGGGGTTGCCAAGCTTTCAAGAAATTACGAGTTTCCGAAATACCAGCAAATATTTTTTCTCCCAATCTTGATGATACTTGGTGGTAATTATCAGTACACAAATCCCACTTGACTCACCAAATTTTGTTCTTCTAGGTTGATGCGTTCGTTTACAGTAGCAGTTTTTATTTTTAGGTTTCACTCTGTTCTCTCCTATATAGATAGATGAATTTGGAACTCTAAATCCAACATGGTTTGTAGTAGCTCTTTGAAACTTGACAAAATAAAGGAGTTCTCAGTTTTGTCTCTATGGTTTGTTTCCTCTTCCAGTAGCCCTGGGCACAGACGGTGGAAAAGCACGTTCACTGAGAGGGGTTGCCAAGCTTCTAAGAAATAACGAGTTACCGAAAAAACAGCAAATATTTTTTCACCCAATGTTGATGATACGTGGTGGTAGTGACAAGTACACAAATCCCACTTGGCTCACCAAATTTTGTTCTTCTAGGTTGAAGCGTTAGTTTACAGAATCATTTTTTATTTTTAGGTTTCACTCTGTTCTCTCCTATATTGATAGATGAATTTGGAACTCTAAATCCAACATGGTTTGTAGTAGCTCTTTGAAACTTGATAAAATAAAGGAGTTTTCAGTTTTGTCTCTATGATTTGTTTCCTCTTCAAGTAGTCCAAGGCACAGACTGTGGAAAAGCACTTTCATTGAGAGGGGTTGCCAAGCTTCTAAGAAATAAGGAGTTTCCGAAATACCAGCAAATAATCCTTCAACCAATGTGGATTGTATGTGGTGGTAATGACAAGTACACAAATCCCATTGGCTAACCAAATTTTGTTCTTCTCGGTTGAAGCGTTCGTTTACAGTAGCAGTTTTTATTTTTAGGTATCACTCTGTTCTCTCCTATATAGATAGATGAATTTGGAACTCTAAATCCAACATGGTTTGTAGTAGCTCTTTGAAAGTTGACAAAATAAAGGAGTTCTCAGTTTTGTTTCTATGGTTTGTTTCCAATTCAAGTAGCCCTAGGCACAGACTGTTGAAAAGCACTTTCATTGAGGGGGGTTGCCAAGCTTCTAAGAAATAACGAGTTTCCGAAATACCAGCAAATATTTTTTCACCCAATGTTGATGATACTTGGTGGTAATGATCAGTACACAAATACCACTTGGCTCACCAAATTTTGGTCTTCTGGGTTGAAACGTTCGTCTACAGTAGCAGTTTTTATATTTAGGTTTCACTCTTTTCTCTCCTACACAGATAGATGAATTTGGAACTCTACATCCAACATGGTGTGTAATAGCTCTCTGAAACATGACAAAGTAAAGGAGTTCTCAGTTTTGTCTCTATGGTTGTTTTCCTCTTCAAGTCGCCCTAGGCACAGACTGTGGAAAAGCACTTTCATTGAGAGGGGTTGACAAGCTTCTAAAAAATAATGAGTTTCCGAAATACCAGCAAATATTTTTTCACCCAAACTTGATGATACTTGGTGGTAATGATCGGTAAACAAATCCCACTTGACTCACCAAATTTTGTTCTTCTAGGTTGAAGCGTTCATCTACAGTAGCAGTGTTTATATTTAGGTTTCTCTCTGTTCTCTCCTATATAGATAGATGAATTTGGAACTCTAAATCCAACATGGTTTGTAGTAGCTCTTTGAAAATTGACAAAATAAAGGAGTTCTCAGTTTTGTCTCTATGATTTGTTTCCGCTTCAAGTAGCCCTACCAGAGACTGTGGAAAAGCATTTTGATTGAGAGGGGTTGCCAAGCTTCCAAGAAATTACGAGTTTCCGAAATACCAGCAAATATTTTTTCACCCAATATTCATGATACTTGGTGGTATTGATCGGTACACAAATCCCAATTGGCTCACCACATTTTTCTCTGCTAGGTTGAATCCTTCGTCTACAGTAGCAGTTTTTATATTTAGGTTTCACTCTGTTCTCTGTTATATAGATAGATGAATTTGGAACTCTAAATCCAACATAGTTTGTAGTAGATCTTTGAAACTTGACAAAATAAAGGAGTTCTCAGTTTTGTCTCTATGATTTGTTTCCTCTTCAAGTAGCCCTAGGCACATACGGTGGAAAAGAACGTTCATTGAGAGGGGTCGCCAAGCTTCTAAGAAATAACGAGTTCCTGAAATACCAGCAAATATTTTTTCACCCAATCTTGATGATACTTGGTGGTAAGTACAAGTACACAAATCCCACTTGGCTCACCAAATTTTGTTCTTCTAGGTTGAAGCGTTCGTTTACAGTAACAGTTTTTATTTTTAGGTTTCACTCTGTTATCTCCTAACCAGATAGATGAATTTGGAATGCTAAATCCAACATGGTTTGTAGTAGCTCTTTGAAACTTGAAAAATACAGGAGTTCTTAGTTTTGTCTCTATGGATTGTTTCCTCTTCAAGTACCCCTAGGCACTGACTGTGGAAAAGCACTTTCATTGAGAGGGGTTGCCAAGCTTTCAAGAAATTACGAGTTTCCGAAATACCAGCAAATATTTTTTCTCCCAATCTTGATGATACTTGGTGGTAATTATCAGTATACAAATCCCACTTGACTCACCAAATTTTGTTCTTCTAGGTTGATGCGTTCGTTTACAGTAGCAGTTTTTATTTTTAGGTTTCACTCTCTTCTCTCCTATATAGATAGATGAATTTGGAACTCTAAATCCAACATGGTTTGTAGTAGCTCTTTGAAACTTGACAAAATAAAGGAGTTCTCAGTTTTGTCTCTATGGTTTGTTTCCTCTTCCAGTAGCCCTGGGCACAGACGGTGGAAAAGCACTTTCACTGAGAGGGGTTGCCAAGCTTCTAAGATATAACGAGTTACCGAAAAAACAGCAAATATTTTTTCACCCAATGTTGATGATACGTGGTGGTAGTGACAAGTACACAAATCCCACTTGGCTCACCAAATTTTGTTCTTCTAGGTTGAAGCGTTAGTTTACAGAATCATTTTTTATTTTTAGGTTTCACTCTGTTCTCTCCTATATTGATAGATGAATTTGGAACTCTAAATCCAACATGGTTTGTAGTAGCTCTTTGAAACTTGATAAAATAAAGGAGTTTTCAGTTTTGTCTCTATGATTTGTTTCCTCTTCAAGTAGTCCAAGGCACAGACTGTGGAAAAGCACTTTCATTGAGAGGGGTTGCCAAGCTTCTAAGAAATAAGGAGTTTCCGAAATACCAGCAGATATTTCTTCAACCAATGTGGATTGTATGTGGTGGTAATGACAAGTACACAAATCCCATTGGCTAACCAAATTTTGTTCTTCTCGGTTGAAGCGTTCGTTTACAGTAGCAGTTTTTATTTTTAGGTATCACTCTGTTCTCTCCTATATAGATAGATGAATTTGGAACTCTAAATCCAACATGGTTTGTAGTAGCTCTTTGAAAGTTGACAAAATAAAGGAGTTCTCAGTTTTGTTTCTATCGTTTGTTTCCAATTCAAGTAGCCCTAGGCACAGACTGTTGAAAAGCACTTTCATTGAGGGGGGTTGCCAAGCTTCTAAGAAATAACGAGTTACCGAAATACCAGCAAATATTTTTTCACCCAATGTTGATGATACTTGGTGGTAATGATCAGTACACAAATACCACTTGGCTCACCAAATTTTGGTCTTCTGGGTTGAAACGTTCGTCTACAGTAGCAGTTTTTATATTTAGGTTTCACTCTTTTCTCTCCTACACAGATAGATGAATTTGGAACTCTACATCCAACATGGTGTGTAATAGCTCTCTGAAACATGACAAAGTAAAGGAGTTCTCAGTTTTGTCTCTATGGTTGTTTTCCTCTTCAAGTCGCCCTAGGCACAGACTGTGGAAAAGCACTTTCATTGAGAGGGGTTGACAAGCTTCTAAAAAATAATGAGTTCCCGAAATACCAGCAAATATTTTTTCACCCAAACTTGATGATACTTGGTGGTAATGATCGGTAAACCAATCCCACTTGACTCACCAAATTTTGTTCTTCTAGGTTGATGCGTTCGTTTTCAGTAGCAGTTTTAATTTTAGGTTTCACTCTGTTCTCTCCTATATAGATAGATGAATTTGGAACTCAAAATCCAACATGGTTTGTAGTAGCACTTTGAAACTTGACAACATAAAGGAGTTCTCAGTTTTGTCTCTATGGTTTGTTTCCTCTTCAAGTAGCCCTAGGCACAGACGGTGGAAAAGCACTTACATTGAGAGGGGTTGCCAAGCTTCTAAGAAATAACGAATTTCCGAAATACCAGCAAATATTTTTTCTCCCAATGTTGATGATACTTGGTGGTAATGATCAGTACACAAATCCCACTTGGCTCACCAAATTTTGTTCTTCTAGGTTGAAGCGTTCATCTACAGTAGCAGTGTTTATATTTAGGTTTCTCTCTGTTCTCTCCTATATAGATAGATGAATTTGGAACTCTAAATCCAACATGGTTTGTAGTAGCTCTTTGAAAATTGACAAAATAAAGGAGTTCTCAGTTTTGTCTCCATGATTTGTTTCCGCTTCAAGTAGCCCTAGCAGAGACTGTGGAAAAGCATTTTGATTGAGAGGGGTTGCCAAGCTTCCAAGAAATTACGAGTTTCCGAAATACCAGCAAATATTTTTTCACCCAATATTCATGATACTTGGTGGTATTGATCGGTACACAAATCCCAATTGGCTCACCACATTTTGCTCTGCTAGGTTGAATCCTTCGTCTACAGTAGCAGTTTTTATATTTAGGTTTCACTCTGTTCTCTGTTATATAGATAGATGAATTTGGAACTCTAAATCCAACATAGTTTGTAGTAGATCTTTGAAACTTGAAAAAATAAAGGAGTTCTCAGTTTTGTCTCTATGATTTGTTTCCTCTTCAAGTAGCCCTAGGCACATACGGTGGAAAAGAACTTTCATTGAGAGGGGTCGCCAAGCTTCTAAGAAATAACGAGTTTCTGAAATACCAGCAAATATTTTTTCACCCAATCTTGATGATACTTGGTGGTAAGTACAAGTACACAAATCCCACTTGGCTCACCAAATTTTGTTCTTCTAGGTTGAAGCGTTCGTTTACAGTAACAGTTTTTATTTTTAGGTTTCACTCTGTTATCTCCTAACCAGATAGATGAATTTGGAATGCTAAATCCAACATAGTTTGTAGTAGCTCTTTGAAACTTGAAAAATACAGGAGTTCTTAGTTTTGTCTCTATGGATTTTTTCCTCTTCAAGTACCCCTAGGCACTGACTGTGGAAAAGCACTTTCATTGAGAGGGGTTGCCAAGCTTTCAAGAAATTACGAGTTTCCGAAATACCAGCAAATATTTTTTCTCCCAAACTTGATGATACTTGGTGGTAATTATCAGTACACAAATCCCACTTGACTCACCAAATTTTGTTCTTCTAGGTTGATGCGTTCGTTTACAGTAGCAGTTTTTATTTTTAGGTTTCACTCTGTTCTCTCCTATATAGATAGATGAATTTGGAACTCTAAATCCAACATGGTTTGTAGTAGCTCTTTGAAACTTGACAAAATAAAGGAGTTCTCAGTTTTGTCTCTATGGTTTGTTTCCTCTTCCAGTAGCCCTGGGCACAGACGGTGGAAAAGCACTTTCACTGAGAGGGGTTGCCAAGCTTCTAAGAAATAACGAGTTACCGAAAAAACAGCAAATATTTTTTCACCCAATGTTGATGATACGTGGTGGTAGTGACAAGTACACAAATCCCACTTGGCTCACCAAATTTTGTTCTTCTAGGTTGAAGCGTTAGTTTACAGAATCATTTTTTATTTTTAGGTTTCACTCTGTTCTCTCCTATATTGATAGATGAATTTGGAACTCTAAATCCAACATGGTTTGTAGTAGCTCTTTGAAACTTGATAAATAAAGGAGTTTTCAGTTTTGTCTCTATGATTTGTTTCCTCTTCAAGTAGTCCAAGGCACAGACTGTGGAAAAGCACTTTCATTGAGAGGGGTTGCCAAGCTTCTAAGAAATAAGGAGTTTCCGAAATACCAGCAAATATTTCTTCAACCAATGTGGATTGTATGTGGTGGTAATGACAAGTACACAAATCCCATTGGCTAACCAAATTTTGTTCTTCTCGGTTGAAGCGTTCGTTTACAGTAGCAGTTTTTATTTTTAAGTTCCCTCTGTTCTCTCCTATACAGATAGATGTATTTGGAACTGTAAATCCAACATGGTTTGTAGTAGCTCTTTGAAACTTGACAAAATAAAGGAGTTTACACTTTTGTCTCTATGATTTGTTTCCGATTCATGTAGCCCTAAGCAGAGACTGTGGAAAAGCACTTTCATTGAAAGGGGTTGCCAAGCTTCCAAGAAATTACGAGTTTCCGAAATACCAGCAAATATTTTTTCACCCAATGTTCATGATACGTGGTGGTAATGAAAAGTACACAAATCCCACTTGCCTCACCAAATTTTGTTCTTCTAGGTTGAAGCGTTCGTTTACAGTAGCAGTTTTTATTTTTAGGTTTCACTCTGTTCTCTCCTATATAGATAGATGAATTTGGAACTCTAAATCCAACATGGTTTGTAGTAGCTCTTTGAAACTTGACAAAATAAAGGAGCTCTCAATTTTGTCTCTATTGTTTGTTTCCTCTTCAAGTAGCCCTAGGTACAGACTGTGGAAAAGCACTTTCATTGAGAGTGGTTGCCAAGCTTCTAAGAATTAACAATTTTTCGAAATACCAGCAAATATTTTTCCCCCAATGTTGATGATACTTGGTGGTAATGATCAGTACACAAATCCCACTTGGCTCAACATATTTTGTTCTTCTGGGTTGAAGCATTAGTCTACAGTAGCAGTTTTTATATTTACGTTTCACTCTGTTCTCTCCTATATAGATAGATGAATTTGGAACTCTAAATACAACATGGTTTGTAATAGCTCTTTGAAACTTGACAAAATAAAGGAGTTTTCTGTTTTGTCTCTAAGATTTGTTTCAGCTTCATGTAGCCCTAAGCAGAGACCGTGGAAAAACACTTACATTGAAAGGGGTTGCCAAGCTTCCAAGAAATTACGAGTTTCCGAAATACCAGCAAATATTTCTTCAACCAATGTTGATTGTACGTGGTGGTAATGACAAGTACACAAATCCCATTCTCTAACCAAATTTTGCTCTTCTCGGTTGAAGCGTTCGTTTACAGTAGCAGTTTTTATTTTTAGGTATCACTCTGTTCTCTTCTATATAGATAGATGAATTTGGAACTCTAAATCCAACATGGTTTGTAGTAGCTCTTTGAAAGTTGACAAAATAAAGGATTTCTCAGTTTTGTCTCTATGGTTTGTTTCCTCTTCAAGTCGCCCTAGGCAAAGACTGTGGAAAAGCACATTCTTTGAGAGGGTTTGACAAGCTTCTAAAAAATAATGATTTTCCGAAATACCAGCAAATATTTTTTCACCCAATGTTGATGATACTTGGTGGAAATGACTGGTACACAAATCCCACTTGACCACCAAATTTTGTTCTTCTAGGTTGAAGCGTTCGTTTACAGTAGAAGTTTCTATTTTTAAGTTCCCTCTGTTCTCTTCTATACAGATAGATGAATTTGGAACTGTAAATCCAACATGGTTTGTAGTAGCTCTTTGAAACTTGACAAAATAAAGGAATTCTCAGTTTTGTTTCTATGCTTTTTTTCATCTTCAAGTAGCCCAAGGAAGAGATTGTTTAAAAGCACTTTCATTGAGAGGGGTTGCCAAGCTTCTAAGAAATAACTAGTTTCGAAACACCAGCAAATGTTTTTTCACCTAATCTTGATGATTCTTGGTGGTAATGATCAGTACACAAATCCCCCTTGGCTCACCAATTTTGTTCTTCTAGGTTGAAGCGTTCGTCTACAGTAGCAGTTTTTATATTTAGGTTTCAGTCTGTTCTCTCCTATATAGATAGATGAATTTGGAACTCTAAATCCACCATGGTTTGTAGTAGCTCTTTGTAACTTGACAAAATAAAGGAGTTTTCATTTTTGTCTCTATGATTTGTTTCCGCTTCATTTAGCCCTAAGCAGAGATTGTGGAAAAGCAATTTCATTGAAAGGGGTTGCCAAGATTCCAAGCAATTACGAGTTTCCGAAATACCAGCAAATATTTTTTCACCAATGTTGATGATACGTGGTGGTAATGACAAGTACACAAATCCCACTTGCCTCACCAAATTTTGTTCTTCTAGGTTGAAGCGTTCATTTACAGTAGTAGTTTTTATTTTTAGGTTTCACTCTGTTCTCTCCTATATAGATAGATGAATTTGGAACTCTAAAACCAACATGGTTTGTAGTAGCTCTTTGAAACTTGACAAAATAAAAGAGTTCTCAGTTTTGTCTCTATTGTTTGTTTCCTCTTCAAGTAGCCCTAGGCACAGACTGTGGAAAAGCACTTTCATTGAGAGGGGTTGCCAAGATTCTAAAAAATAACAAGTTTTCGAAATACCAGCAAATATTTTTTCACCCAATGTTGATGATAATTGGTGGTAATGATCAGTACACAAATCCCACTTGGCTCAACATATTTTATTCTTCTGGGTTGAGGCATTCGTCTACAGTAGCAGTTTTTATATTTACGTTTCACTCTGTTCTCTCCTACATAGATAGATGAATTTGGATCTCTAAATCCAACATGGTTTGTAGTAGCTCTTTGAAACTTGACAAAGTAAAGGAGTTCTCAGTTTTGTCTCTATGGTTTGTTTCCTCTTCAAGTCGCCCTAGGCACAGACTGTGGAAAAGCACTTTCATTGAGAGGGATTGCCAAGCTTCTAAGAAATAACGAGTTTCCGAAATACCAGCAAATATTTTTTCACCCAATGTTGATGAAAATTGGTGGTAATGATCAGTACACAAATCCCACTTGGCTCAACATATTTTTTTCTTCTGGGTTGAGGCATTAGTCTACAGTAGCAGTTTTTATATTTAGGTTTCATTCTGTTCTCTCCTATACAGATAGATGAATTTGGAACTCTAAATCCACCATGGTTTGTAGTAGCTCTTTGTAACCTGAAAAAATAAAGGAGTTCTCAGTTTTGTCTCCATTGTTTGTTTCCTCTTCAAGTAGCCCGAGGCACAGACTGTGGAAAAGCACTTTCATTGAGAGGGGTTGCCAAGCTTCAAAGAATTAACAAGTTTTCGAAATACCAGCAAATATTTTTTCCCCCAATGTTGATGATACTTGGTGGTAATGATCAGTACACAAATCCCACTTGGCTCAACACATTTTGTTCTTCTGGGTTGAAGCATTCGTCTACAGTAGCAGTTTTTATATTTACATTTCACTCTGTTCTCTCCTATATAGATAGATGAATTTGGAACTCTAAATACAACATGGTTTGTAGTAGCTCTTTGAAACTTGACAAAATAAAGGAGTTCACAGTTTTATGGTTTGTTTCCTCTTCAAGTAGCCCTAGGCACAGACTGTGGAAAAGCACTTTCATTGAGAGGGGTTGCCAAGATTCTAAGAAATAACAAGTTTTCGACATACCAGCAAATATTTTTTCACCCAATGTCGATGATACTTTTTGGTAATGATATGTACACAAATCGCACTTGGCTCACTAAATTTTGTTCTTCTACTTTGAAGCGTTCGTCTACAGTAGCAATTTTAATATTTAGGTTTCACTCTGTTCTCTCCTATATAGATAGATGAATTTGGAACTCTAAATCCAACATGGTGTGTATTAGCTCTTTGAAACTTGACAAAATAAAGGAGTTCTCAGTTTTGTCTCTATGATTTATTTCCGCTTCATGTAGCCCTAAGGAGAGACTGTGAGAAAGCACTTTCATTGAAAGGGGTTGCCATGCTTCTAAGAAATTACGAGCTTCCGAAATAGCAGCAAATATTTTTTCACCCAATGTTGATGATACGTGGTGTTAATGACAAGTCCACAAATCCCACTTGGCTCTCCAAATTTTGTTCTTCTAGGTTGAAGCGTTCGTCTACAGTAGCAGTTTTTATATTTAGGTTTCTCTCTGTTCTCTCCTATATAGATAGATGAATTTGGAACTCTAAATGCAACATGGTTTGTAGTAGCTCTTTAAAACTTGACAAAATAAAGGAGTTCTCAGTTTTGTCTCTATGGTATGTTTACTCCTCAAGTACCCTAGGCACTGACTGTGGAAAGCAATTTCATTGAGAGGTGTTGCCAATCTTCTAAGAAATAAGGAGTTTCCGAAATATCAGCAATTATTTTTTCACCCAATCTTGATGATACTTGTTGGTCATGATCGGAACACAAATCCCACTTGACTCACCAAATTTTGTTCTTCTAGGATGAAGCATTCGTTTACAGTCGCAGTTTATATTTTTAGTTTTCCCTCTGTTCTCTCCTATATAGATAGATGAATTTGGAACTCTAAATCCAACATGGATTGTAGTAGCTCTTTGAAACTTGACAAAATAAAGGAGTTCTCAGTTTTGTGTCTATGGTTTGTTTCCTCTTCAAGTCGTCCTGGTCACAGACTGTGGAAATCACTTTCATTGAGAGGGGTTGCCAAGCTTCTAAGAAAGAACGAGTTTCCGAAATACCAGCAAATATTTTTTCACCCAATCTTGATGATACTTGGTGGTAATGATCAGTACACAAATCCCACTTGGCTCACTAAATTGTGTTCTTCTAGGTTGAAGCGTTCGTCTACAGTAGCAGTTTTTATATTTAGGTTTCTCTCTGTTCTCTCCTATATAGATAGATGAATTTGGAAGTCTAAATCCAACATGATTTGTAGTAGCTCTTTGAAACTTGACAAAATAAAGGAGTTCTCAGTTTTGTCTCTATCTTTTTTATCCGCTTCAAGTAGCCCTAAGCAGAGATTGTGGAAATGCACTTTCATTGAGAGGGGTTGCCAAGCTTCCAAAAAATTACGAGTTTCCGAAATACCAGCAAATATTTTTAAACCGAATCGTGATGATACGTGGTGGTCATGACAAGTACACAAATTCCACTTGGCTCAACAAATTTTGTTCTCCTAGGTTGAAGCGTTCGTTTACAGTAGCAGTTTTTATTTTTAGGTATCACTCTGTTCTCTCCTATATAGATAGATGAATTTGGAACTCTAAATTCAACATGGTTTGTAGTAGCTCTTTGAAAGTTGACAAAATAAAGGAGTTCTCAGTTTTGTCTCTATGATTTGTTTCCGCTTCAAGTAGCCCTCAGCAGAGACTGTGGAAAAGCACTTTCATTGAAAGGGGTTGCCAAGCTTCCAAGAAATTACGAGTTTCCGAAATACCAGCAAATATGTTTTCACCCAATGTTGATGATACCTAGTGGTAATGATCAGTACACAAATCCCACTTGGTTCACCAAATTTTGTTTTTCTAGGTTGAAGCGTTCGTTTACAGTAGCAGTTTTTATATTTAGGTTTCACTCTCTTCTCTCCTATATAGAGAGATGAATTTGGAACTCTAAATCCAACATGGTTTGTAGTAGCTCTTTGAAAGTTGACAAAATAAAGGAGTTCTCAGTTTTGTTTCTATGGTTTTTTTCCGTTCAAGTCGCCCTGGGCACAGACTGTGGAAAAGCACTTTCATTGAGAGGGGTTGCCAATCTTTTAAGAAATAACGAGTTTCCGAAATACCAGCAAATATTTTTTCACCCAATGTTGATGATACTTGGTGGTAATGATCAGTACACAAATCCCACTTGGCTCACCAATTTTTTTCTTCTGGGTTGAAGCGTACATCTACAGTAGCAGTTTTTATATTTAGGTTTCACTCTGTTCTCTCCCACATAGATAGATGAATTTGGAACTCAAAAAACAACATGGTGTGTAATAGCTCTTTGAAACTTGACAAAGTAAAGTAGTTCTCAGTTTTGTCTCTATGGTTTGTTTCCGTTCAAGTCGCCCTGGGCACAGACTGTGGAAAAGCACTTTCATTGAGAGGGGTTGCCAATCTTTTAAGAAATAACGAGTTTCCGAAATACCAGCAAATATTTTTTCACCCAATGTTGATGATACTTGGTGGTAATGATCAGTACACAAATCCCACATGACTCACCAAATTTTGTTCTTCTAGGTTGACGCGTTCGTTTACAGTAGCAGTTTATATTTTTAGGTACCCTCTGTTCTCTCTTATATAGATAGATGAATTTGGAACTCTAAATACAACATAGTTTGTAGTAGCTCTTTGAAACTTGACAAAATAAAGGAGTTCTCAGTTTTGTCTCTATGATTTTTTTCCACTTCATGTAGCCCTAAGCAGAGACTGTGGAAAAGCACTTCCATTGAATGGGGTTGCCAAGCTTCCAATAAATTAAGAGTTTCCGAAATACCAGCATATATTTTTCGACCCAATGTTGATGATATTTGGTGGTAATGATCAGTACACATATCCCACTTGGATCACCAAATTTTGTTCTTCTAGGTTGAAGCGTTCGTTTACAGTAGCAGTTTTTATATTTAGGTTTCACTCTGTTCTCTCCTATATGGATAGATGAATTTGGAACTCTAAATCCAACATGGTGTGTAGTAGCTCTTTGAAAGTTGACAAAATAAAGGAGTTCTCAGTTTTGTCTCTATGATTTGTTTACGCTTCATGTAGCCCTAAGCAGAGACTGTGTAAAAGCACTTTCATTGAAAGGTGTTGCCAAGCTTCCAAGAAATTACGAGTTTCCGAAATAAAAGCAAATATTTTTCACCCAATGTTGATGCTACGTGGTGGTACTAACAAGTACACAAATTCCACTTGGCTCACCAAATTTTGTTCTTCTAGGTTGCAGCGTTCATTTAGAGTAGCAGTTTTTTTTTTTAGGTTTACTCTGTTCTCTCCTATATAGATAGATGAATTTGGAACTCTAAATCCAACTTGGTTTGCAGTAGCTCTTTTAAAAGTTGACAAAATAAAGGAGTTCCCAGTTTTGTCTCTATGGATTTTTTCATCTTCAAGTAGCCCTAGGCACAGACTGTGGAAAAGCACTTTCATTGAGAGGGGTTGCCAATCTTCTAAGAAATAACGAGTTTCCGAAATACCAGCAAATATTTTTTCACCCAATGTTGATGATACTTGGTGGTAATGGTCAGTACACAAATCCCACTTGGCTCACCAAATTTTGTTCTTCTGAGTTGAATAGTTCGTCTACAGTAGCAGTTTTTATATTTACGTTTCACTCTGTTCTCTCCTATATAGATAGATGAATTTGGAACTCTAAATCCAACATGGTGTGTATTAGCTCTTTGAAACTTGACAAAATGAAGGAGTTCTCAGTTTTGTCTCTATGATTTGTTTCCGATTCATGTAGCCCTAAGCAGAGACTGTGGGAATGCACTTTCATTGATAGGGATTGCCAAGCTTCTAAAAAATTACGAGTTTCCGAAATAGCAGTAAATATTTTTTCACCCAATGTTGATGAAACATGGTGGTAATGACAGGTCCCACAAATCCAACTTGGCTCACCAAATTTTCTTCTTCTAGGTGGAAGCGTTCGTTTACAGTAACAGTTTTTATTTTTATTTTTCACTCTGTTCTCCACTATAGAGATAGATGAATTTGGAACGCAAAATCCAACATGGTTTGCAGTAGCTCTTAGAAACTTGACAAAATAAAGGAGTTCTCAGTTTTGTCTCTATGGTTTGTTTCCTCTTCAAGTAGCCCTGGGCACACACTGTGGAAAAGCACTTTCATTGAGAGGGTTTGCCAAGCTTCTAAGAAAGAACGAGTTTCCGAAATACCAGTAAATATTTTTCCCCCAATGTAGATGATACTTGGTGGTAATGATCAGTACACAAATCCCACTTGGCTCAACATATTTTGGTCTTCTGGGTTGAAGCATTCGTCTACAGTTTAAGGTTTTATATTTACGTTTCACTCTGTTCTCTCCAATATAGATAGATGAATTTGGAACTCTAAATACAACATGGTTTGTAATAGCTCTTTGAAACTTGACAATATAAAGGAGTTCACAGTTTTATGGTTTGTTTCCTCTTCATGTAGCCCTAGGCACAGACTCTGGAAAAGTACTTTCATTGAGAGGGGTTGCCAAGCTTCTAAGAAATAACGAGTTTCCGAAATACCAGCAAATATTTTTTCACCCAATGTCGATGATACTTTTTGGTAATGATATGTACACAAATCGCACTTGGCTCACTAAATTTTGTTCTTCTACTTTGAAGCGTTCGTCTACAGTAGCAATTTTAATATTTAGGTTTCACTCTGTTCTCTCCTATATAGATAGATGAATTTGGAACTCTAAATCCAACATGGTGTGTATTAGCTCTTTGAAACTTGACAAAATAAAGGAGTTCTCAGTTTTGTCTCTATGATTTATTTCCGCTTCATGTAGCCCTAAGGAGAGACTGTGAGAAAGCACTTTCATTGAAAGGGGTTGCCATGCTTCTAAGAAATTACGAGCTTCCGAAATAGCAGCAAATATTTTTTCACCCAATGTTGATGATACGTTGTCGTAATGACAAGTACACAAATTCCACTTGGCTCACCAAATTTTGTTCTTCTAGGTTGCAGCGTTCGTTTACAGTAGCTGTTTTATTTTTAGGTTTCACTCTGTTCTCTCCTATATAGATAGATGAATTTGGAACTCTAAATCCAACATGGTTTGTAGTAGCTCTTTGAAAGTTGACAAAATAAAGGAGTTCTCAGTTTTGTCTTTCTGGTTTGTTTCATCTTCAAGTAGCCCTAGGCACAGACTGTGGAAAAGCACTTTCATTGAGAGGGGTTGCCAATCTTCTAAGAAATAACGAGTTTCCGAAATACCAGCAAATATTTTTTCACCCAATGTTGATGATACTTGGTGGTAATGATCAGTACACAAATCCCACTTGGCTCACCAAATTTTGTTCTTCTGGGTTGAATGGTTCGTCTACAGTAGCAGTTTTTATATTTAGGTTTCACTCTGTTCTCTCCTTTATAGATAGATGAATTTGAATCTCTAAATCCAACATGGTGTGTAATAGCTCTTTGAAACTTGTCAAAATAACGGAGTTCTCAGTTTTGTCTCTATGATTGTTTCCGCTTCATGTAGCCCTAGGCACAGACTGTGGAAAAGCACTTTCACTGAGAGGTGTTGCCAAGCTTCTAAGAAATGACGAGTTTCCGGAATACCAACAAATATTTTTTCATCCAATGTTGATGATACTTGGTGGTAATGATCAGTACACAAATACCACTTGGCTCAACAAATTTTGTTCTTCTGGGTTGAATCGTTCGTCTACAGTAGCAGTTTTTATATTTAGGTTTCACTTTGTTGTCTCCTATATAGATGGATGAATTTGGAACTCTAAGTTCAACATGGTATGTAGTAGCTCTTTGAAAGTTGACAAAATAAAGGAGTTCTCAGTTTTGTCTCTATGGTTTGTTTAATCTTCAATAGCCCTAGGCACAGACTGTGGAAAAGCACTTTCATTGAGAGGGGTTGCCAAGCTTCTAAGAAATAAGGAGTTTCCGAAATACCAGCAAATATTTTTTCACCCAATGTCGATGATACTTGGTGGTAAGGACCTGTACACAAATCCCACGTGGCTCACCAAATTTTGTTGTTCTACTTTGAAGCATTTGTCGACAGTAGCAATTTTAATATTTAGGTTTCACTCTGTTCTCTCCTATATAGATAGATGAATTTGGAACTCTAAATCCAACATGGTGTGTATTAGCTCTTTGAAACTTGACAAAATAAAGGAGTTCTCAGTTTTGTCTCTATGATTTGTTTCCTCTTAATGTAGCCCTAAGCAGAGACTGTATGAAAGCACTTTCATTGAGAGGGGTTGCCAAGCTTCTAAGAAATTACGAGTTTCCGAAATAGCAGCAAATATTTTTTCCCCCAATGTTGATGATACATGGCGGTAATGACAAGTCCACAAATCCCACTTGGCTCACCAAATTTTCTTCTTCTAGGTGGAAGCGTTCGTTTACAGTAGCAGTTTTTATTTTTAGGTTTCACTCTGTTCTCTCCTATAGAGATAGATGAATTTGGAACGCTAAATCCAACATGGTTTGCGGTAGCTCTTTGAAACTTGACAAATTAAAGGAGTTCTCAGTTTTATCTCTATGGTTTGTTTCCTCTTCAAGTAGCCCTAGGCACAGACTGTGGAAAAGCACTTTAATTGAGAGGGTTTGCCAAGCTTCTAAGATACAAGGAGTTTCCGAAATACCAGCAAATATTTTTTCACCCAATCTTGATGATACTTGGTGATAATGATCAGTACAAAAATCCCACTTGGCTCACTAAATTGAGTTCTTCTAGGTTGAAGCGTTTGTCTACAGCAGCAGTTTTTATTTTTAGGTGTCAATCTGTTCTCTCCTATATAGATAGATGATTTTGGAACTCTAAATCCAACATGGTTTGTAGTAGCTCTTTGAAACTTGACAAAATAAAGGAGTTCTCAGTTTTCTCTCTATGATTTGTTTCCGCTTCATGTAGCCCTAAGCAGAGACTGTGGAAAAGCACTTTCATTGAAAGGGGTTGCCAACCTTCCAAGAAATTACGAGTTTCCGAAATAACAGCAAATATTTTTTCACCCAATGTTGATGATACGTGGTGGTAAGGACAAGTATACAAATTCTACTTGGCTCACCAAATTTTGTTCTTCTAGGTTGAAGAGTTCATCTACAGTGGCAGTTTTTATTTTTAGGTTTCACTCTGTTCTCTCCTATATAGATAGATGAAATTGGAACTCTAAATCCAACATGGTGTGTAATAGCTCTTTGAAACTTGAAAACATAAAGGAGTTCTCAGTTTTGTCTCTATGGTTTGTTTCATCTTCAAGTAGCCCTAGGCACAGACTGTGGAAAAGCACTTCCATTGAGAGGGGTTGCCAAGCTTCTAAGAAAGAACGAGTTTCCGAAATACCAGCAAATATTTTTCACCCAATCTTGATGATACTTCGTTGTAATGATCGGTACACAAATCCCACTTGACTCAACAAATTTTGTTCTTCTAGGTTGAAGCGTTCGTTTACAGTAGCAGTTTATATTTTTAGTTTCCTTGTGTTCTCTCCTATATTGATAGATGAATTTGGAACTCTAAATCCAACACGGTTTGTAGTAGCTCTTTGAAACTTGACAAAATAAAGGAGTTCTCAGTTTTGTCTCTATGGTTTGTTTCCTCTTCAAGTAGCCCTGGGCACAGACTGTGGAAAAGCACTTTCATTGAGAGGGGTTGCCAAGCTTCTAAGAAAGAACGAGTTTCCGAAATACCAGCAAATATTTTTTCACCCAATCTTGATGATACTTGGTGGTAATGATCAGTACACAAATCCCACTTGGCTCAGTAAATTGAGTTCTTCCAGATTGAAGCGTTCGTCTACAGTAGCGGTATTTTTTTTTAGGTTTCACTCTGTTCTCTCCTATATAGATAGATGAATTTGGAACTCTAAATCCAACATGGTTTGTAGCAGGTCTTTGAAAGTTGACAAAATAAAGGAGTTCTCAGTTTTGTCTTTATGGTTTGTTTCCTCTTCACGTATCCCTAGGAACAGACTCTGGAAAAGCACTTTCATTGAAAGGGGTTGCCAAGCTTCCAATAAATTACGAGGTTCCGAAATACCAGCAAATATTTTTTCACCCAATGTTCATGATACGTGGTGGTAATGACAAGTACACAAATCCCACTTGGCTCATCAAATTTTGTTCTCCTAGGTTAAATCGTTCGTTTACAGTAGCAGTTTTTATTTTTAGGTTTTACTCTGTTCTCTCCTATATAAATAGATGAATTTGGAACTCTAAATCCAACATGGTTTGTAGTAGCTCTCTGAAACTTGACAAAATAAAGGAGTTCTTAGTTTTGTCTCTATGATTTGTTTCCGCTTCATGTACCCATAAGCAGAGACTGTGAAAAAGCACTTTCATTGAAAGGGGTTGCCAAGCTTCCAAGAAATTATGAGTTTCCGAAATACCAGCAAATATTTTTTCACCCAATGTTGATGATACGTGGTGGTAATGACAAGTACACAAATCCCACTTGGCTTACTAAATTGTGTTCTTCTAGGTTGCAGCGTTCGTTTACAGTAGCAGTTTTTATTTTTAGGTTTCACTCTGTTCTCTCCTACATAGATAGATGAATTTGGAACTCTAATCCAACATGGTGTGTAATAGCTCTTTGAAACTTGACACAGTAAAGGAGTTCTCAGTTTTGTCTCTATGGTTTGTTTCCTCTTCATGTCGCCCTAGGCACAGACTATGGAAAAGCACTTTCATTGAGAGGGGTTACCAAGATTCTAAGTAATAACGAGATTCCGAAATTCCAGCAAATATTTTTTCACCCAATCTTGATGATACTTGGTGGTAATGATCGGTACACAAATCCCACTTGGCTCACCAAATTTTTTTCTTCTGGGTTGAAGCGTTCGTCTACAGTAGCAGTTTTTATATTTAGGTTTCACTGTGTTCTCTCCTACATAGATAGACGAATTTGGAACTCTAAATCCAACATGGTGTGTAATAGCTCTTTGAAACTTGACTAAGTAAAGGGGTTCTCAGTTTTGTCTCTATGGTTTGTTTCCTCTTCAAGTAGCCCTAGGCACAGACTGTGGAAAAGCACTTTCATTGAGAGGGATTGCCAAGCTTCTAAGAAATAACGAGTTTCTGAAATACCAGCAAATATTTTTTCACCCAAACTTGATGATCCTTGGTGGTGATGATCGGTACACAAATCACACTTGGCTCGCCAAATTTTGTTCTTGTAGGTTGAAGCTTTCTTTTACAGTAGCAGTTTTTATATTTAGGTTTCTCTCTGTTCTCTCCTATATAGATAGATGAATTTGAAACTCTAAATCCAACTTGCTTTGTAGTAGCTCTTTGAAACTTGACAAAATAAAGAAGTTCTCAGTTTTGTCTCTATGGTTTGTTTACTCTTCAAGTAGCCCTAGGCACAAACTTTGGAAAAGCACTTTTATTGAGAGGGGTTGCCAAGTTTCTAAGAAATAAGGAGTTTCCGAAATATCAGCAAATATTTTTTCAACCAATCTTGATGATACTTGGTGGTAATGATTGGTACACAAACCCCACTTGACTCACCAAATTTTGTTCTTCTAGGATGAAGCGTTCGTTTTCAGTAGCAGTTTATATTTAAATTTTCCCTCTGTTCTCTCCTATATAGATAGATGAATTTGGAACTCTAAATCCAACATGGTTTGTAGTAGCTCTTTGAAAGTTGACAAAATAAAGGAGTTCTCAGTTTTGTCTCTATGGTTTGTTTCCTCTTCAAGTCGCCCTAGGCACAGATTGTGGAAAAGCACTTTCATTGAGAGGGGCTGCCAAGCTTTCAATAAATTACAAGTTTTTGAAACACTATCAAATATTTTTCACCCAATGTTGATGATAATTGGGGGTAATGATCATTACAGAAATCCCACTTGGCTCACCTAATTTTATTCTTCTAGGTTGAAACGTTCGTTTACAGTAGCAGTTTTTATATTTAGGTTTCACTCTGTTCTCTCCTATATAGATAGATGAATTTGGAACTCTAAATCCAACATGGTTTGCAGTAGCTCTTTGAAACTTGACAAAATAAAGGAGTTCTCAGTTTTGTCTCTATGGTTTGTTTCCTCTTCAAGTCGCCCTAGGCACAGACTGTGGAAAAGCACTTTCATTGAGAGGGGTTGCCAAGCTTCTACGAAAGAACGAGTTTCCGAAATACCAGCAAATATTTTTTGACCCAATCTTGATGATATTTGGTGGTAATGATCGGTACACAAATCGTACTTGGCTTACTAAAATTGAGTTCTTCCAGATTGAAGCGTTCGTGTATAGTAGCACTTTTTATTTTTAGGATTCACTCTGTTCTCTCCTATATAGATAGATGAATTTGAAACTCTAAATCCAACATGGTTTGTAGTAGATCTTTGAAAGTTGACAAAAAAAAGTTCTCAGTTTTGTCTCTATGGTTTGTTTCCTCTTCAAGTGGCCCTTACACAGACTGTGGAAAAGCGCTTTCATTGAGAGGGGTTGCCAAGCTTCTAAGAAATAAGGAGTTTCCGAAATACCAGCAAATATTTTTTCACCCAATGTCGATGATACTTGGTGGTAATGATCTGTACACAAATCCCACTTGGCTCACCAAATTTTGTTCTTCTACTTTGAAGCGTTCGTCTCCAGTCGCAATTTTAATATTTAGGTTTCACTCTGTTCTCTCCTGTATAGATAGATGATTTTGGAACTCTAAATCCCACATGGTGTGTATTAGCTCTTTGATACTTCACAAAATAAAGGAGTTCTCAGTTTTGTCTCTATGATTTGTTTCCGCTTCATGTAGCCCTAAGCAGAGACTGTGGGAAAGCACTTTCATTGAGAGGTGTTGCCAAGCTTCTAAGAAATTACGAGTTCCGAAATAGCAGCAAGTATTTTTTCATCCAATGTTTATGATACGTGGTGGTAATGACAAGTCCACAAATCCCACTTGGCTCACCAAATTTTGTTCTTCTAGGTGGAAGTGTTCGTCTACAGTAGCAGTTTTTTTATATAGGTTTCACTCTGTTCTCTGCTATATAGATAGATGAATTTGGAACTCTAAATCCAACATGGTTTGTAGTAGCTCTTTGAAAGTTGACAAAATAAAGGAGTTCTCAGTTTTGTCTCTATGGTTTGTTTCCTCTTCAAGTATCCCTAGGAACAGACTGTGGAAAGCACTTTCATTGAAAGGGGTTGCCAAGCTTCCAATAAATTACGAGGTTCCGAAATACCAGCAAATATTTTTTCACCCAATGTTGATGATACGTGGTGGTAATGACAAGTACACAAATCCCACTTGGGTCACCAAATCTTGTTCTCCTAGGTTGAAGCGTTCCGTGTACAGTAGCAGTTTTTATTTTTAGGATTTACTCTGTTCTCTCCTATATAGATAGATAAATTTGGAACTCTAAATCCAACATGGTTTGTAGTAGCTCTTTGAAACTTGACAAAATGAAGGAGTTTTCCGTTTTGTCTCTATGATTTGTTTCCGCTTCATGTTGCCCTAAGCAGAGACTGTGGAAAAGCACTTTCATTGAAAGGGGTTGCCAAGCTTCCAAGAAATAATGATTTTCCGAAATACCAGCAAATATTTTTTCACCCAATGTTTATGATGCGTGGTGGTAATGACAAGTGCACAAATCCCACTTGGCTTACTAAATTGTGTTCTTCTAGGTTGCAGCGTTCGTTTACAGTAGCAGTTTTTATTTTTAGGTTTCATTCTGTTCTCTCCTATATAGATAGATGAATTTGGAACTCTAAATCCAACATGGTTTGTAGTAGCTCTTTGAAAGTTGACAAAATAAAGGAGTTCTCAGTTTTGTCTCTATGGTTTGTTTCCTCTTCAAGTATCCCTAGGCACAGACTGTGGAAAAGCACTTTCATTGAGAGGGTTTCCCAAGCTTCTAAGTAATAACAAGATTCCGAAATACCAGCAAATATTTTTTCACCCAATCTTGATGATACTTGGTGGTAATGATCGGTACACAAATCCCACTTGCCTCACCAAATTTTGTTCTTCTAAGTTGACGCGTTCGTCTACAGTAGCAATTTTTATATTTAGGTTTCTCTCTGTTCTCTCCTATATAGATAGATGAATTTGAAACTCTAAATGCAACATGGTTTGTAGTAGCTCTTTGAAACTTGACAAAATAAAGAAGTTCTCAGTTTTGTCTCTATGGTTTGTTTACTCTTCAAGTAGCCCTAGGCACAAACGGTGGAAAAATACTTTCATTGAGAGGGGTTGCAAAGCTTCTAAGAAATAAGGAGTTTCCGAAATATCAGCAAATATTTTTTCAACCAATCTTGATGATACTTGGTGGTAATGATTGGTACACAAACCCCACTTGACTCACCAAATTTTGTTCTTCTAGAATGAAGCGTTCGTTTTGAGTAGAAGTTTATATTTTTAATTTTCCCTCTGTTCTCTCCTAAATAGATAGATGAATTTGGAAGTCTAAATCCAACATGGTTTGTAGTAGCTCTTTGAAACTTGACAAAATAAAGGAGTTCTCAGTTTTGTCTCTATGGTTTGTTTCCTCTTCAAGTCGCCCTAGGCACAGATTGTGGAATAGCAATTTCATTGAGAGGGGTTGCCAAGCTTTCAATAAATTACAAGTTTTTGAAATACTATCAAATATTTTTTCACCCAATGTGGATGATAATTGGGGGTAATGATCAGTACACAAATCCCACTTGGCTCACCTAATTTTGTTCTTCAAGGTTGAAACGTTCGTTTACTGTAGCAGTTTTTATATTTAGGTTTCACTCTGTTCTCTCCTATATAGATAGATGAATTTGGAACTCTAAATCCAACATGGTTTGTAGTAGCTCTTTGAAACTTGACAAAATAAAGGAGTTCTTAGTTTTGTCTCTATGATTTGTTTCCACTTCAAGTAGCCCTAGGCACAGACTGTGGAAAAGCACTTTCATTGAGAGGGGTAGCCAAGCTTCTAAGAAATAACGAGTTTCCGAAATACCAGCAAATATTTTTTCACCCAAGGTCTTTGATACTTGGTGGTAATGATCTGTACACAAATCCCACTTGGCTCACCAAATTTTATTCTTCTACTTTGAAGCGTTCGTCTACAGTAGCAATTTTAATATTTAGGTTTCACTCTGTTCTCTCCTATATAGATAGATAAATTTGGAACTCTAAATCCAACATGGTGTGTATTAGCTCTTTGAAACTTGACAAAATAAAGGAGTTGTCAGTTTTGTCTCTATGATTGTTTACGCTTCATGTAGCCCTAAGCAGAGACTGTGGGAAAGCACTTTCTTTGAGAAGGGTTGCCAAGCTTCTAAGAAATTAGGAGTTTCCGAAATAGCAGCAAGAATTTTTTCACCCAATGTTGATGATACGTGGTGGTAATGACAAGTCCACAAATCCCACTTGGCTCACCAAATTTTCTTCTTCTAGGTTGAAGCGTTCGTTTACAGTAGCAGTTTTTATTTTTAGGTTTCACTCTGTTCTCTCCTATGTAGATAGATGAATTTGGAACTCTAAATCCAACATGGTTTGCAGTAGCTATTTGAAACTTTACAAAATAAAGGAGTTCTCAGTTTTGTCTCTATTGTTTGTTTCCTCTTCAAGTAGCCCTGGGCACAGACTGTGGAAAAGCACTTTCATTGAGAGGGGTTGCCAAGCTTCTAAGAAAGAACGAGTTTCCGAAATACCAGCAAGTATTTTTTCACCCAATCTTGATGATACTTGGTGGTAATGATCAGTACACAAATCCCACTTGGCTCACTAAATTGAGTTCTTCCAGATTGAAGCGTTCGTCTACAGTAGCGGTATTTTTTTTTAGGTTTCACTCTGTTCTCTCCTATATAGATAGATGAATTTGGAATTCTAAATCCAACATGGTTTGTAGCAGCTCTTTGAAAGTTGACAAAATAAAGGAGTTCTCAGTTTTGTCTCTACGGTTTGTTTCCTCTTCACGTATCCCTAGGAACCGACTCTGGAAAAGCACTTTCATTGAAAGGGGTTGCCAAGCTTCCAATAAATTACGAGGTTCCGAAATACCAGGAAATATTTTTTCACCCAATGTTGATGATACGTGGTGGTAATGACAAGTACACAAATCCCACTTGGCTCACCAAATTTTGTTCTCCTAGGTTAAATCGTTCGTTTACAGTAGCAGTTTTTATTTTTAGGTTTTACTCTTTTCTCTCCTATATAAATAGATGAATTTGGAACTCTAAATCCAACATGGTTTGTAGTAGCTCTTTGAAACTTGACAAAATAAAGGAGTTCTCAGTTTTGTCTCTATGATTTGTTTCCGCTTCATGTACCCCTAAGCAGAGACTGTGGAAAAGCACTTTCATTGAAAGGGGTTGCCAAGCTTCCAAGAAATTACGAGTTTCCGAAATACCAGCAAATATTTTTTCACCCAATGTTGATGATACGTGGTGGTAATGACAAGTACACAAATCCCACTTGGCTTACTAAATTGTGTTCTTCTAGGTTGCAGCGTTCGTTTACAGTAGCAGTTTTTATTTTTAGGTTTCACTCTGTTCTCTCCTACATAGATAGATGAATTTGGAACTCTAAATCCAACATGGTGTGTAATAGCTCTTTGAAACTTGACAAAGTAAAGGAGTTCTCAGTTTTGTCTCTATGGTTTGTTTCCTCTTCATGTCGCCTTAGGCACAGACTATGGAAAAGCACTTTCATTGAGAGGGGTTGCCAAGATTCTAAGTAATAACGAGATTCCGAAATTCCAGCAAATATTTTTTCACCCAATCTTGATGATACTTGGTGGTAATGATCGGTACACAAATCCCACTTGGCTCACCAAATTTTTTTCTTGTGGGTTGAAGCGTTCGTCTACAGTAGCAGTTTTTATATTTAGGTTTCACTCTGTTCTCTCCTACATAGATAGACGAATTTGGAACTCTAAATCCAACATGGTGTGTAATAGCTCTTTGAAACTTGACTAAGTAAAGGGGTTCTCAGTTTTGTCTCTATGGTTTGTTTCCTCTTCAAGTAGCCCTAGGCACAGATTGTGGAAAAGCACTTTCATTGAGAGGGATTGCCAAGCTTCTAAGAAATAACGAGTTTCTGAAATACCAGCAAATATTTTTTCACCCAATCTTGATGATCCTTGGTGGTGATGATCGGTACACAAATCACACTTGGCTCGCCAAATTTTGTTCTTGTAGGTTGAAGCTTTCTTTTACAGTAGTAGTTTTTATATTTAGGTTTCTCTCTGTTCTCTCCTATATAGATAGATGAATTTGAAACTCTAAATCCAACTTGCTTTGTAGTAGCTCTTTGAAACTTGACAAAATAAAGAAGTTCTCAGTTTTGTCTCTATGGTTTGTTTACTCTTCAAGTAGCCCTAGGCACAAACTGTGGAAAAGCACTTTTATTGAGAGGGGTTGCCAAGTTTCTATGAAATAAGGAGTTTCCGAAATATCAGCAAATATTTTTTCAACCAATCTTGATGATACTTGCTGGTAATGATTGGTACAGAAACCCCACTTGACTCACCAAATTTTGTTCTTCTAGGATGAAGCGTTCGTTTTCAGTAGCAGTTTATATTTTAAATTTTCCCTCTGTTCTCTCCTATATAGATAGATGAATTTGGAACTCTAAATCCAACATGGTTTGTAGTAGCTCTTTGAAAGTTCACAAAATAAAGGAGTTCTCAGTTTTGTCTCTATGGTTTGTTTCCTCTTCAAGTCGCCCTAGGCACAGACTGTGGAAAAGCACTTTCATTGAGAGGGGTTGCCAAGCTTCTACGAAAGAACGAGTTTCCGAAATACCAGCAAATATTTTTTCACCCAATCTTGATGATACTTGGTGGTAATGATCGGTACACAAATCCTACTTGGCTCACTAAAATTGAGTTCTTCCAGATTGAAGCGTTCGTGTATAGTAGCAGTTTTTATTTTTAGGTTTCACTCTGTTCTCTCCTATATAGATAGATGAATTTGAAACTCTAAATCCAACATGGTTTGTAGTAGCTCTTTGAAAGTTGACAAAAAAAAAAAGTTCTCAGTTTTGTCTCTATGGTTTGTTTCCTCTTCAATTGGCCCTGGCACAGACTGTGGAAAAGCGCTTTCATTGAGAGGGGTTGCCAAGCTTCTAAGAAATAAGAAGTTTCCGAAATACCAGCAAATATTTTTTCACCCAATGTCGATGATACTTGGTGGTAATGATCAGTACACAAATCCCACATGACTCACCAAATTTTGTTCTTCTAGGGTTGACGCGTTCGTTTACAGTAGCAGTTTATATTTTTAGGTTCCCTCTGTTCTCTCTTATATAGATAGATGAATTTGGAACTCTAAATACAACATAGTTTGTAGTAGCTCTTTGAAACTTGACAAAATAAAGGAGTTCTCAGTTTTGTCTCTATGATTTTTTTCCACTTCATGTAGCCCTAAGCAGAGACTGTGGAAAAGCTCTTCCATTGAATGGGGTTGCCAAGCTTCCAATAAATTAAGAGTTTCCGAAATACCAGCATATATTTTTCGACCCAATGTTGATGATATTTGGTGGTAATGATCAGTACACATATCCCACTTGGTTCACCAAATTTTGTTCTTCTAGGTTGAAGCGTTCGTTTACAGTAGCAGTCTTTATATTTAGGTTTCACTCTCTTCTCTCCTATATGGATAGATGAATTTGGAACTCTAAATCCAACATGGTGTGTAGTAGCTCTTTGAAAGTTGACAAAATAAAGGAGTTCTCAGTTTTGTCTCTATGATTTGTATACGCTTCATGTAGCCCTAAGCAGAGACTGTGTAAAAGCACTTTCATTGAAAGGTGTTGCCAAGCTTCCAAGAAATTACGAGTTTCCGAAATACCAGCAAATATTTTTTCACCCAATGTTGATGCTACGTGGTGGTAATAACAAGTACACAAATTCCACTTGGCTCACCAAATTTTGTTCTTCTAGGTTGCAGCGTTCGTTTAGAGTAGAAGTTTTTTTTTTAGGTTTCACTCTGTTCTCTCCTATATAGATAGATGAATTTGGAACTCTAAATACAACATGGTTTGCAGTAGCTCTTTGAAAGTTGACAAAATAAAGGAGTTCCCAGTTTTGTCTCTATGGATTGTTTCATCTTCAAGTAGCCCTAGGCACAGACTGTGGAAAAGCACTTTCATTGAGAGGGGTTGCCAATCTTCTAAGAAATAACGAGTTTCCGAAATACCAGCAAATATTTTTTCACCCAATGTTGAAGATACTTGGTGGTAATGATCAGTACACAAATCCCACTTGGCTCACCAAATTTTGCTCTTCTGGGGTTGAATCGTTCGTCTAC
>NW_027513286.1:177593-230235 GCF_048772815.1 Callospermophilus lateralis
TAGCTCTTCGAAACTTGAGAAAATGAAGGAGTTCTCAGTTTTGTATCTATGGTTTGTTTCCTCTTCAAGTTGCCCTAGGCAGAGACTTGGAAAAGCAATTTCATTGAGAGCGGTTGCCAAGCTTCTAAGAAATAACGAGTTTCCGAAATACCAGCAAATATTTTTTCACCCAATCTTGGTGATACTTGGTGGTAATGATCAGTCCACAAATCCCACTTGGCTCACCCAATTTTGTTCTTCTAGGTTTAAGCGTTCGTCTACAGTAGCAGTTTTTATATTTAGGTTTCACTCTGTTCTCTCTTATATAGATAAATGAATTTGGAACTCTAAATCCAACATAGTTTGTAGTAGCTCTTTGAAACATGACAAAATAAAGGAGATCTCTGTTTTGTCTCTATGGTTTGTTTCCTCTTCAAGTAGCCCTAAGCTGAGACTGTGGAAAAGCACTTTCATTGAAAGGGGTTGCCAAGCTTCGAAGAAATAACGAGTTTCCGAAATACCAGCAAATATTGTTTCACCTAATCTTGATGATACTTGGTGGTAATGATCGGTACAGAAATCCCACTTGACTCACCAAATTTTGTTCTTCTAGTTTGAAGCGTTCGTTTACAGTAGCAGTTTATATTTTTAGGTTTCCCTCTGTTCTCTCCTATATAGATAGCTGAATTTGGAACTCTAAATCCAACATGGTTTGTACTAGCTCTTTGAAACTTTACAAAAAAGTAGTTCTCAGTTTTGTCTCAATAATTTGTTTCCTCTTCAAGTAGCCCTAAGAAGAGACTGTGGAAAAGCACTTTCATTTAAAGGAGTTGTAAATCTTCCAAGAAATTACGAGTTTCCGAAATACCAGCAAATACTTTTTCACCCAATCTTGATGATACTTGGTGGTAATGATCAGTACACAAATCCCACTTGGCCACCAAATTTTGTTTTTCTAGGTTTAAGTGTTCGTCTACAGTAGCAGTTTTTATATTTAGGTTACACTCTGTTCTCTCCTATATAGATAGATGAATTTGGAACTCGAAATCCAACATGGTTTGTAGTAGCTCTTTGAAACTTGACAAAATAAAGAGGTTCTCAGTTTTGTCTCTATGGTTTGTTTCCTCTTCAAGTAGCCCTAGGAACAGACTGTGACAAGCACTTTCATTGAGAGGGGTTACCAAGCTTCGAAGAAATAACGGGTTTCCAAATACCAGCAAATATTTTTTCACCCAATCTTGATGATACTTGGTGGTAATGATCAGTCAACAAATCCCACTTGGCTCACCAAATTTTGTTCGTCTATGTTTAAGCGTTCGTCTACACTAGCAGTTTTTAAATTTAGGTTTCACTCTGACCTCTCTTATATAGATAGATGAATTTGGAACTCAAAACCTAACATGGTTTGTAGTAGCTCTTTGAAACTTGAGAAAATAAAGGAGTTCTCTGTTTTGTCTCTCTGGTTGGTTTCCTGTTCAAGTAGCCATAGGCACAGACTGTGGAAAAGCACTTTCATTGAGAGGGGTTGCCAATCTTCTAAGAAATAACGAGTTTCCGAAATACCAGCAAATATTTTTTCCCCCAATCTTGATGATACTTGTTGGTAATGATCAGTACACCAGTCCCACTTGGCTCACCAAATTTTGTTTTTCTAGGTTGAAGCGTTCGTCTACAGTAGCAGTTTTTATATTTAGGTTTCACTCTGTTCTTTTCTATATAGATAGGTGAATTTGGAACTCTAAATCCAACATGGTTTGTAGTAGCTCTTTGAAACTTGACAAAATAAAGGAGTTCTGAGTATTGTCTCTATGGTTTGTTTCCTCTTCAAGTAGCCCTAGGCAGAGACTGTGGAGAAGCACTTTCATTGAAGGGGGTTGCCAAGCTTCCAAGAAATAACGAGTTTCCGAAATACCAGCAAATATTTCTTCACCCAATCTTGATGATACTTGTTGGTAATGATCAGTACACCAGTCCCACTTGACTCACCAAATTTTTACACTTCTAGGTTGAAGCATTCGTTTACAATGGAAATTTATATTTTTAGGTTGCACTCTGTTCTCTCTTATATTGATAGATGAATTTGGAACTCCAAATCCAACATGGTTTGTAGTAGCTCTTTGAAACTTGACAAAATAAAGTAGTTCTCATTTTTGTCTCTATGGTTTGTTTCGTCTTCAAGTAGGCCTAGGACCAGACTGTGGAAAAGCACTTTCATTGAAAGGGGTTGCCAAGCTTCTAAGAAATAACAAGTTTAGGAAATACCAGCAAATATTTTTTCACCCAATCTTGATGATAATTGGTGGTAATGATCGGTACAGAAATCCCACTTGGCTCACCAATTTTGTTCTTCTAGGTTGAAGCGTTCGTCTACAGTAGCAGTTTTTATATTTAGGTTTCTCTCTGTTCTCTCCTATATAGATAGATTAATTTGGAACTCTAAATCCAACATGGTTTGTAGTAGCTCTTTGAAACTTGAAAAAATAATGGAGTTCTCAGATTTGTCTCTATGATTTGTTTCCTCTTCAAGTAGCCCTAAGAAGAGCCTGTGGAAAAGCACTTTCATTGAAAGGGGTTGCCAAGCTTCCAAGAAATTACGAGTTTCCGAAATACCAGCAAATATTTTTTCACCCAATCTTGATGATTCTTGGTGGTAATGACAACTACACAAATCCCACTTGGCTCACCAAATTTTGTTCTTCTAGGTTGAAGCGTTCGTTTACAGTAGCAGTTTTTACTTTTTGGTTTCATTCTGTTCTCACTTATATAGATCGAAAAATTTGCAACTCTAAACCCAACATGGTTTGTAGGAGCTCTTTAAAACTTGACAAAATAAATTAGTTCTCAGTTTTGTCTCTATGGTTTGTATCCTCTTAAAGTAGCCCTAGGCACAGACTGTGGAAAAGCACTTTAATTGAGAGGGGTTGCCAAGCTTCTAAGAAATAAGGAGTTTTTAAAATACCAGCAAATATTTTTTCACCCAATCTTGATGATACTTGGGGGTAATGATCGGTACACAAATCCCACTTGGCTCACCCAATTTTGTTCTTCTAGGTTGAAGCGTTCGTTTACAGTAGCAGTTTATATTGTTAGGTTTCACTCTGTTCTCTCCTATATAGATAGATGAATTTGGAACTCTAAATCCAACATGGTTTGTAGTAGCTCTTCGAAACTTGAGAAAATGAAGGAGTTCTCAGTTTTGTATCTATGGTTTGTTTCCTCTTCAAGTTGCCCTAGGCAGAGACTTGGAAAAGCAATTTCATTGAGAGCGGTTGCCAAGCTTCTAAGAAATAACGAGTTTCCGAAATACCAGCAAATATTTTTTCACCCAATCTTGGTGATACTTGGTGGTAATGATCAGTCCACAAATCCCACTTGGCTCACCCAATTTTGTTCTTCTAGGTTTAAGCGTTCGTCTACAGTAGCAGTTTTTATATTTAGGTTTCACTCTGTTCTCTCTTATATAGATAAATGAATTTGGAACTCTAAATCCAACATAGTTTGTAGTAGCTCTTTGAAACATGACAAAATAAAGGAGATCTCTGTTTTGTCTCTATGGTTTGTTTCCTCTTCAAGTAGCCCTAAGCTGAGACTGTGGAAAAGCACTTTCATTGAAAGGGGTTGCCAAGCTTCGAAGAAATAACGAGTTTCCGAAATACCAGCAAATATTGTTTCACCTAATCTTGATGATACTTGGTGGTAATGATCGGTACAGAAATCCCACTTGACTCACCAAATTTTGTTCTTCTAGTTTGAAGCGTTCGTTTACAGTAGCAGTTTATATTTTTAGGTTTCCCTCTGTTCTCTCCTATATAGATAGCTGAATTTGGAACTCTAAATCCAACATGGTTTGTACTAGCTCTTTGAAACTTTACAAAAAAGTAGTTCTCAGTTTTGTCTCAATAATTTGTTTCCTCTTCAAGTAGCCCTAAGAAGAGACTGTGGAAAAGCACTTTCATTTAAAGGAGTTGTAAATCTTCCAAGAAATTACGAGTTTCCGAAATACCAGCAAATACTTTTTCACCCAATCTTGATGATACTTGGTGGTAATGATCAGTACACAAATCCCACTTGGCCACCAAATTTTGTTTTTCTAGGTTTAAGTGTTCGTCTACAGTAGCAGTTTTTATATTTAGGTTACACTCTGTTCTCTCCTATATAGATAGATGAATTTGGAACTCGAAATCCAACATGGTTTGTAGTAGCTCTTTGAAACTTGACAAAATAAAGAGGTTCTCAGTTTTGTCTCTATGGTTTGTTTCCTCTTCAAGTAGCCCTAGGAACAGACTGTGACAAGCACTTTCATTGAGAGGGGTTACCAAGCTTCGAAGAAATAACGGGTTTCCAAATACCAGCAAATATTTTTTCACCCAATCTTGATGATACTTGGTGGTAATGATCAGTCAACAAATCCCACTTGGCTCACCAAATTTTGTTCGTCTATGTTTAAGCGTTCGTCTACACTAGCAGTTTTTAAATTTAGGTTTCACTCTGACCTCTCTTATATAGATAGATGAATTTGGAACTCAAAACCTAACATGGTTTGTAGTAGCTCTTTGAAAATAGAAAATAAAGGAGTTCTCTGTTTTGTCTCTCTGGTTGGTTTCCTGTTCAAGTAGCCATAGGCACAGACTGTGGAAAAGCACTTTCATTGAGAGGGGTTGCCAATCTTCTAAGAAATAACGAGTTTCCGAAATACCAGCAAATATTTTTTCCCCCAATCTTGATGATACTTGTTGGTAATGATCAGTACACCAGTCCCACTTGGCTCACCAAATTTTGTTTTTCTAGGTTGAAGCGTTCGTCTACAGTAGCAGTTTTTATATTTAGGTTTCACTCTGTTCTTTTCTATATAGATAGGTGAATTTGGAACTCTAAATCCAACATGGTTTGTAGTAGCTCTTTGAAACTTGACAAAATAAAGGAGTTCTGAGTATTGTGTCTCTATGGTTTGTTTCCTCTTCAAGTAGCCCTAGGCAGAGACTGTGGAAAAGCACTTTCATTGAATTGGGTTGCCAAGCTTCCAAGAAATAATGAGTTTCCGAAATACCAGCAAATATTTCTTCACCCAATCGTGATGATACTTGTTGGTAATGATCAGTACACCAGTCCCACTTGACTCACCAAATTTTTACACTTCTAGGTTGAAGCATTCGTTTACAATAGAAATTTATATTTTTAGGTTTCACTCTGTTCTCTCTTATATTGATAGATGAATTTGGAACTCCAAATCCAACATGGTTTGTATTATCTCTTTGAAACTTGACAAAATAAAGGAGTTCTCAGTTTTGTCTCTCTGGTTTGTTTCCTCTTCAAGGAGCCGTGTTCACAGACTGTAGGAAAGCACTCATTGGGAGGGGTTGCCAAGCATTTAAGAAATAACGATTTTCCGAAATACCAGCAAATATTTTTTCACCCAATCTTGATGATACTTGGTGATAATGGTCAGTACACAAATCCCACTTGGCTCAATAAATTGTGTTCTTCTAGGTTGAAGCGTTCATCTACAGTAGCAGTTTTTATATTTAGGTTTCCCTCTGTTCTCTCCTATATAGATAGATGAATTTGGAACTCTAAATCCAACATGGTTTGTATTATCTCCTTGAAACTTGACAAAATAAAGGAGTTCTCAGTTTTGTCTCTTTGGTTTGTTTCCTCCTCACGTAGCCCTAAGCAGAGACTGTGGAAAAGCACTTTCATTGAAAGGAGTTGCCAAGCTTTCAAGAAATTACGAGTTTCCGAAATACCAGCAAATATTTTTTCACCCAATCTTGATGATACGTGGTCGTAATGACAAGTACAGAATTCAAACTTGGCTTACCAAATTTTGTTCTTCTAGGTTGAAGCGTTCGTTTACAGTAGCAGTTTTTATTTTTAGGTTTCACTTTGTTATCTCCTATATAGATAGATGAATTTGGAATGCTAAATCCAACATGGTTTGTAGTAGCTATTTGAAACTTGACAAAATAAAGAGTACTCCGTTTTGTCTCTATGGTTTGTTTCATCTTCAAGTAGCCCTAGGCACAGACTGTGGAAAAGCACTTTCATTGAAAGGGGTTGCCATTTTCCATGAAATAACGAGTTTCCGAAATACCACGAAATATTTTTTCACCCAATCGCGATGATACTTGGTGGTAATTATGAGTACACAAATCCCACTTGGCTCACCAAATTTTGTTCTTCGAGGTTGAAGCGTTCGTTTACAGTAGTAGTTTTATTTTTAGGTTTCACTCTGTTCTCTCCAATATAGATAGAAGAATTTGGAACTCTTAATCCAACATGGTTTGTAGTAGCTTTTTGAAACTTGACAAAATAAAGGAGTTCTCAGTTTTATCCCTATGGTTTTTTTCCTCTTCAAGTATTCCTAAGCAGAGACTATGGAAAAGCACTTTCATTGAAAGGAGTTGCCAGGCTTCCAAGAAATTAAAAGTTTCCGAAACACCAGCAAATATTTTTTCTCCCAATCTTGATGATACGTGGTGGTAATGACAAGTACACAATTCCCACTTGGCTGACCAAATTTTGTTCTTCTAGGTTGAAGCGTTCGTTTACAGTAGCAGTTTTTCTTTTTAGGTTTCACTCTGTTCTCTCCTATATAGATAGATGAATTTGGAACACTAAATCCAAAATGGTTTGTAGTAGCTCTTTGAAACTTGAAAAAATAAAGTAGTTCTCGGTTTTGTCTTTAGGGTTTCTTTCCTCTTCAAGTAGCCCTAATCACAGACTGTGGAAAAGCACTTTCATTGAGAGGGATTGCCAAGCTTCTAAGCAATAACGAGTTTCGGAAATACCATGAAATATTTTTTCACACAATCTCGATGATACTTGGTGTTAATTATGAGTACACAAATCCCACTTGGCTCACCAAATTTTTTTCTTCTAGGTTGAAGCGTTCGTTTACAGTAGCAGTTTTTCTTTTTAGGTTTCACTCTGTTCTCTCCTATACAGATAGATGAATTTGGAACACTAAATCCAAAAATGGTTTGTAGTAGCTCTTTGAAACTTGAAAAAATAAAGGAGTTCTCGGTTTTTTCTCTATGGTTTGTTTCCTCATAAGTAGCCCTAGGCACAGACTGTGGAAAAGCACTTTCATTGAGAGGGGTTGCCAAGCTTGTAAGAAATAAGGATTTCCGAAATACCAGCAAATATTTTTCACCCAAACTTGATGATACGTTGTGGTAAAGACGAGTACCAAAATCCCACTTGGCTCACCAAATTTTTTTCTTCTAGTTTTAAGCGATCGTCTACAGTAGCAGTTTTTATATGTAGGTTTCACTCTGTTCTCTCTTATATAGATAGATGAATTTGGAACTCGAAATCCAACATGGTTTGTAGTAGCTCTTTGAAACTTGACAAAATAATGTATTTCTCAGTTTTGTCTCTATGGTTTGTTTCCTATTCAAGTAGCCTGAGGCACAGACTGTGGAAAAGCACTTTCATTGAGAGGGGTTGCCGAGCTTCTGAAAATAACGCGTTTCCAAAATACCAGCAAATATTTTTTCACCCAGTCTTGATGATACTTGTTGGTAATGATCAGTACACCAATCCCACTAGGCTCACAAGTTTTGTTCTTCTAGGTTGAAGCGTCGTCTACAGTAGCAGTTTATATATTTAGGTTTCACTCTGTTCTCTTCCATATAGATAGATGAATTTGGAACTCTAAATCCAACATGGTTTGTAGTAGCTCTTTGAGACTTGACAAAATAAAGTGGTTCTCAGTATTTTCTTTATGGTTTATTTACTCTTCAAGTAGCCCTAGGCACAGATTGTGGAAAAGCACTTTCATTGAGAGGGTTTGCCAAGCGTCTAATAAATAACGATTTTCCTAAATACCAGCAAATTTTTTTTCACCCATTCTTGATGATACTTGCTGGTAATGATCAGTACACCAATCCCACTTGGCTCACCAAATTATGTTCTTCTAGGTTGAAGCGTTAGTCTACAAAAGCAGTTTTTATATTTAGGTTTCACTCTGTTCTCTTCCATATAGATAGATGAATTTGGAACTCTAAATCCAACATGGTTTATAGTAGCTCTTTGAAACTTGACAAAAAAAAGTAGTTCTCAGTTTTGTCTCTTTGATTTGTTTCCTCTTCAAGTAGCCCTAAGCAGAGACTGTGGAAAAGCACTTTAATTGAAAGGAGTTGCCAAGCTTCCAAGAAATTACGAGTTTCCGAAATACCAGCAAATACTTTTTTACCCAATCTTGATGATACGTGGTGGTAATGACAAGTACACAAATCCCACTTGGCTCAACAAATTTTGTTCTTATCGGTTCAAGCGTTCGTGTACAGTAGCAGTTCTTATGTTTAGGTTTTACTCTGTTCTCTTCTATATAGATACATGAATTTGGAACTCAAAATCCAACATGGTTTGTAGTAGCTCTTTGAAACTTGGGAAAATAAAGGTGTTCTCAGTTTTGTTTCTATGATTTGTTTCCTCTTCAAGTAGCCCTAAGCAGAGCATGTGGAAAACACTTTCATTGAAAGAGTTTGGCAAGCTTCGAAGAAATAACGAGTTTCCGAAATACCAGCAAATCTTTTTTCACCCAAACTTGATGATACTTGGTGGTAATGATCGGTACAGAAATCCCACTTGACTCACCAAGTTTTGTTCTTCTAGTTTGAAGCATTCGTTTACAGTAGCAGTCTATATATTTAGGTTTCCCTCTGTTCTCTCCTATATATATAGCTGAATTGGGAACTCTAAATCCAACATGGTTTGTACTAGGTCTTTGAAACTTTACAAAAAAAATAGTTCTCAGTTTTGTCTCTATGATTTGTTTCCTCTTCAAGTTGCCCTAAGCAGAGACTGTGGAAAAGCACTTTCATTGAAAGGAGTTGCCAAGCTTCCAAGAAATTACGAGTTTCCGAAATACCAGCAAATATTTTTTCACCCTATCTTGATGATACGTGGTGGTAATGACAAGTACACAAATCCCAATGGCTCACCACATTTTATTCTTCTAGGTTGAAGTGTTCTTTTTCAGTAGCAGTTTTTATTTTTAGGTTTCACTTTGTTCTCTCCTATATAGAGAGATGAATTTGGAACTCTAAATCCAACATGGTTTGTAGTAGCTCTTTGAAACTTGACCAAATAAAGGCGTTCTCAGTTTTGTCTTTATGGTTTGTTTCCTCGTCAAGTAGCCCTAGGCACAGACTGTTTAAAAGCACTTTCATTGAAAAAGGTTGCCAATCTTCTAAGAAATAAGGAGTTTCCGAAATACCAGCAAATATTTTTTCACCCAATCATGATGATACTTGGTGGTAATGAACAGTACACCAATCCCACTTGGCTCAACAAATTTTCTTCTTCTAGGTTGAAGCGTTCATCTACAGTAGCAGTTTTTATTTTTAGGTTTCACTCTGTTCTCTCTTATATAGATAGATGAATATGGAACTCAAAATCCAACATGGTTTCTAGTAGCTCTTTGAAACTTGACAAATAAAAGTAGTTCTCAGTGTTGTCAGTATGGTTTGTTTCCTCTTCAAGTAGCACTAGGCACAGACTGTGGAAAAGCACTTTCATTGAGAGGGGTTGCCAAGCTTCTAAGAAATAATAAGTTTTCGAAATACCAGCAAATATTTTTTCACCCAATCTTGATGATACTTGGTGGTAATGATCGGTACAGGAATCCCACTTGACTCACTAAATTTTGTTCTTCTAGGTTGAAGCGTTCGTTTACAGTAGCAGTTTATATTTTTAGGTTTCCCTCTGTTCTTTCCTATATAGATAGATGAATTTGGAACTCTCAATCCAACATGGTTTGTAGTAGCTTATTGAAACTTGGCAAAATAAAGGTGTTCTCAGTTTTGTTTCTCTGATTTGTTTCCTCTTCATGTAGCCCTAAGCAGAGACTGTAGAAAAGCACTTTCATTGAAAGTTTTTGCCAAGCTTCGAAGATATAACAAGATTCCGAAATACCAGCAAATATTTCTTCACCCAATCTTGATGATTCTTGGTGGTAATGATCGGTACGGAAATCCCACTTGACTCACCAAATTTTGTTCTTCTAGTTTGAAGCGTTCGTTTACAGTAGCAGTTTATATATTTAGGTTTCCCTCTGTTCTCTCCTATATAGATAGCTGAATTTGGAACTCTAAATCCAACATGGTTTGTACTAGCTCTTTGAAACTATTCAAAAAAAAGTAGTTCTCAGTTTTGTGTCCATGATTTGTTTCCTCTTCAAGTAGCCCTAGCAAGAGACTGTGGAAAAGCACTTTCATTGAAAGGAGTTGCCAAGCTTCTAAAAAATAACGAGTTATATTTAGGTTTTATTCTCTTCTCTCGTATATAGATAGATGAATTTGGAACTCTAAATCCAACATGGTTTGTAGTAGCTATTCAAAACTTGATGAAATAAAGGAGTTCTCAGTTTCATCTCTATGGTTTGATTCCTCTTCAAGTAGCCCTAGGCACAGACTGTGAAAAGCACTTTCATTGAGAGGGGTTACTAAGATTCTAAGAAATAACGAGTTTCCAAAATACCAGCAAATATTTTTTCACCCAATCTTGATGATACTTGGTGGTAATGATCAGTCAACAAATCCCACTTGGCTCACAAATTTTGTTCTTCTATGTTTAAGCGTTCGTCTACACTAGCAGTTTTTAAATTTAGGTTTCACTCTGACCTCTCTTATATAGATAGATGAATTTGGAACTCAAAACCTAACATGGTTTGTCGTACCTCTTTGAAACTTGACAAAATAAAGGAGTTCTCAGTTTTGTCTCTATGGTTTGTTTCCTCTTCAAATAGCGCTAAGCACAGACTGTGGAAAAGCATTTTCATTGAGAGAGGTTGCCAAGCTTCTAAGAAATAACGAGTTTCCAAAAAACCAGCAAATATTTTTTCACCGAATCTTGGTGATACTTGGTAGTAGTGATCAGTACACAAATCCCACTTGGACCACCAAATTTTGTTCTTCTAGGTTGAAGCGTTCTTCTACAGTAGCAGTTTTTATATTTAGGTTTCTCTCTGTTCTCTCCTATATAAATAGATTAATTTGGAACTCTAAATCTAACATGGTTTGTAGTAGCTCTTTGAAACTTGACAAAATAAAGGAGTTCTCAGTTTTGTCTCTCTGGTTGGTTTCCTGTTCAAGTAGCAATAGGCACAGACTGTGGAAAAGCACTTTCATTGAGAGGGGTTGCCAATCTTCTAAGAAATAACGAGTTTCCGAAATACCAGCAAATATTTTTTCACCCAATCTTGATGATACTTGTTGGTAATGATCAGTATACCAGTCCCACTTGGCTCACCAAATTTTGTTTTTCTAGGTTGAAGCGTTCATCTACAGTAGCAGTTTTTATATTTAGGTTTCACTCTGTTCTTTTCTATATAGATAGGTGAATTTGGAACTCTAAATCCAACATGGTTTGTAGTAGCTCTTTGAAACTTGACAAAATAAAGGAGTTCTGAGTATTGTCTCTATCGTTTGTTTCCTCTAAAAGTAGCCCTAGGCAGAGACTGTGGAAAAGCACTTTCATTGAAGGGGGTTGCCAAGCTTCCAAGAAATAACGAGTTTCCGAAATACCAGCAAATATTTCTTCACCCAATCTTGATGAAACTTGTTGGTAATGATCAGTACACCAGTCCCACTTGACTCACCAAATTTTTACACTTCTAGGTTGAAGCATTTGTTTACAATAGAAGTTTATATTTTTAGGTTTCACTCTGTTCTCTCTTATATTGATAGATGAATTTGGAACTCCAAATCCAACATGGTTTGTAGTAGCTCTTTGAAACTTGACAAAATAAAGTAGTTCTCATTTTTGTCTCTATGGTTTGTTTCCTCTTCAAGTAGGCCTAGGCCCAGACTGTGGAAAAGCACTTTCATTGAGAGGGGTTGCCAAGCTTCTAAGAAATAACGAGTTTAGGAAATACCAGCAAATATTTTTTCACCCAATCTTGATGATAATTGGTGGTAATGATCGGTACAGAAATCCCACTTGGCTCACCAATTTTGTTCTTCTAGGTTGAAGCGTTCGTCTACAGTAGCAGTTTTTATATTTAGGTTTCACTCTGTTTTCTTCTACATATATAGATGAATTTGGACCTCTAAATCCAACATGGTTTGTAGTAGCTCTTTGAAACTTGGCAAAATAAAATAGTTCTCAGTATTGTTTTTATGGTTTGTTTCCTCTTCAAGTAGCTCTAGGCACAGACTGTGGAAAAGCACTTTCATTGAAGGGGGTTGCAAGCTTCCAAGAAATAACGAGTTTTCGAAATACCAGCAAATATTTTTTCTCCCAATCTTGATGATTGGTACACAAATCCCACTGGACTCAACAAATTTTGACAATTCTAGGTTGAAGCATTCGTTTACAGTAGCAGTTTATATTTTTAGGATTCCCTCTGTTCTCTCCTATATAGATAGATGAATTTTGAACTCTAAATCCAACATGGTTTGTATTATCTCCTTGAAACTTGACAAAATAAAGGAGTTCTCAGTTTTGTCTCTCTGGTTTGTTTCCTCTTCAAGTAGCCGTGTTCACAGACTGTGGGAAAGCACTCATTGGGAGGGGTTGCCAAGCATCTAAGAAATAACGATTTTCCGAAATACCAGCAAATATTTTTTCACCCAATCTTGATGATACTTGGTGATATTGATCAGTACACAAATCCCACTTGGCTCAATAAATTGTGTTCTTCTAGGTTGAAGCGTTCGTCTACAGTAGCAGTTTTTATATGTAGGTTTCACTCTGTTCTCTCTTATATAGATAGATGAATTTGGAACTCTAACTCCAACATGGTTTGTAGTAGCTCTTAGATACTTGACAAAATAAAGTAGTTCAGTTTTGTCTCTATGGTTTGTTTTCTCTTCAAGTAGCCCTAGGCACAGACTGTCGAAAAGCACTTTCATTGAAAGGGGTTGCCAATCTTCCAAGAAATAACAAGTTTCCGAAATAACAGCAAATATTTTTTCACCCAATCTCGATGATACTTGGTGGTAATGATCGGTACACAAATCCCACTTGGCTCACAAAATTTTGTTCTTCTAGTTTGAAGCTTTCGTGTACAGTAGCAGTTTATATATTAGGTTTCCCTCTGTTCTCTCCTATATACATAGATGAATTTGGAACTCTAACTCCAACATGGTTTGTAGTAGCTCTTAGAAACTTGACAAAATAAAGTAGTTCAGTTTTGTCTCTATGGTTTGTTTTCTCTTCAAGTAGCCCTAGGCACAGACTGTAGAAAAGCACTTTCATTGAAAGGGGTTGCCAAGCTTCCAAGAAAAAACGAGTTTCCGAAATATCAGCAAATATTTTTTTACAGAATCTCGATGATACTTGGTGGTAATGATCTGTACACAAATGCCACTTGGCTCACAAAATTTTGTTCTTCTAGTTTGAAGCTTTCATTTACTGTAGCAGTTTATATTTTTAGGTTTCACTCTGTTCTCTCCTACGTAGATAGATGAATTTGGAACTCTAAATCCAACAAGGTTTGCAGTAGCTCTTTGAAACTTCACAAAATTAAGGAGTTCTCAGTTTGTCTCTATGGTTTGTTTCCTCTTCAAGTAGCCCTAGGTATAGATTTGTGGAAAAGCACTTTCATTGAGAGGGGTTGCCAAGCTTCTAAAAAATAACGAGTTTCCGAAATACCAGCAAATATTTTTTCACCCAATCTTGATGCTACTTGGTGGTAATGATCACTACACAAATCCCACTTGGCTACCAAATTTTGTTCTTCTATGTTGAAAAGTTCGTCTACAGTAGCAGTTTTAATATTTAGGTTTCACTTTGTTGTTTCCTATATAGATAGATGAATTTGGAACTCTAAATGCAACATGGTATGTAGTAGCTCTTAGAAACTTGACAAAAAAAAGGAGTTCTCAGTTTTGTCTCTATGGTTTGTTTCCTCTTCAAGTAGTCCTAAGAAGAGACTGTGGAAAAGCACTTTCATTGAAAGGGGTTGCCAAGCTTCCAAGAAATTACGAGTTTCCGAAATACCAGCAAATATTTTTTCACCCAAATCTTGATGATACGTGGTGGAATGACAAGTACACAATCCCACTTGGATGACCAAGTTTTGTTCTTGAAGGTTGAAGCGTTCGTTTACAATAGCAGTTTTTTATTTTTATGTTTCCTCTGTTCTCTTCTATATAGATAGATTAATTTGGAACTCTAAATCCAACATGGTTTGTAGTAGCATTTTGAAACTTCACAAAATAAAGGAGTTCTCAGTTTTGTCTCTATGGTTTTTCCTCTTCAAGTAGCCAAAGGCACAGACTGTGGAAAAGTACTTTTATTGTGAGGGGTTGCCAAGCTTCTAAGAAATAACGAGTTCCGAAATACCAGCAAATATTTTTCACCCAATCTTGATGATACTTTGTGGTAATGATCAGTACAAAAATCACACTTGGCTCACCAAATTTTGTTCTTCTAGGTTGAAGCGTTCGTCTACACTAGCAGTATTTATATTTAGGTTTCCCTCTGTTCTCTCCTATATAGATAGATGAATTCGAACTCTGAATCCAACATGATTTGTAGTAGCATTTGAAACTTGACAAAATAAAGTAGTTCTCAGTTTTGTCTCTATGGTTTGTTTTCTCTTGAGTAGCCCTAAGGCACAGACTGTGGAAAAGCACTTTCATTGAAAGGGGTGCCAAATTCCAAGAAATAACGAGTTTCCGAAATACCAGCAAATATGTTTTCACCCAATCTTGATGATACATGGTGGTAATGATCGGTACACAAATCCCACTTGGCTCACCATTTTGTTTTTTCTAGTTTGAAGCTTTCGTTTTAGTAGCAGTTTATATTTTTAGGTCTCCCTCTGTTCTCTCCTATATAGATAGATGAATTTGGAACTCTAAATCCAACATGGTATGTAGTAGCTCTTTGAAACTTGACAAAATAAAGGAGTTCTCAGTTTTGTCTATATGGTTTGTTTCCTGTCCAAGTAGCCCTAGGCACTGCCTGTGGAAAAACACATTCATTGAGAGGGATTGCCAAGCTTCTAAGAAATAACGAGTTCCCGAAATACCAGCAAATATTTTTTCACCCAATCTTGATGATACTTGTGGTAATGATCAGTACACAAATCCCACTTGGCTTACCAAAATTTGTTCTTCTCGGTTGAAGCGTTCTTCTACAGTAGCAGTTTTTATATTTAGGTTCACTCTGTTCTTTCCTATATAGATAGATGAATTTGGAACTCTAAATCCAACATGGTTTGTAATAGCTCTTGAAAGTTGACAAAATAAGGAGTTCTCAGTTTTGTTCTATGGTTTGTTTTCTCTTCAAGTAGCCCTAGGCACAGACTGTGGAAAAGCACTTTCATTGAGAGGGTTGCCAAGCTTCTAAAAAATAAAGAGTTTCCGAAATACCAGCAAATATTTTTTCACCCAATCTTGATGATACTTGGTGGTAAATATCAGTACACAAATCCCACTTGGCTCATCAAATTTTGTTCTTCTAGGTTGAAGCGTTCGTCTACAGTAGCAGTTTTTATATGTAGGTTTCACTCTGTTCTCTCTTATATAGATAGATGAATTTGGAACTGTAACACCAACATGGTTTGTAGTAGCTCTTAGATACTTGACAAAATAAAGTAGTTCAGTTTTGTCTCTATGGTTTGTTTTCTCTTCAAGTAGTCCTAGGCACAGACTGTGGAAAAGCACTTTCATTGAAAGGGGTTGCCAATCTTCCAAGAAATAACGAGTTTCCGAAATACCAGCAAATATTTTTTCACCCAATCTCGATGATACTTGGTGGTAATGATCGGTACACAATCCCACTTGGCTCACAAAATTTTGTTCTTCTAGTTTGAAGCTTTCGTGTACAGTAGCAGTTTATATATTAGGTTTCCCTCTGTTCTCTCCTATATACATAGATGAATTTGGAACTCTAACTCCAACATGGTTTGTAGTAGCTCTTAGAAACTTGACAAAATAAAGTAGTTCAGTTTTGTCTCTATTGTTTGTTTTCTCTTCAAGTAGCCCTAGGCACAGACTGTGGAAAAGCACTTTCATTGAAAGGGGTTGCCAAGCTTCCAAGAAAAAACGAGTTTCCGAAATATCAGCAAATATTTTTTTACAGAATCTCGATGATACTTGGTGGTAATGATCTGTACACAAATCCCACTTGGCTCACAAAATTTTGTTCTTCTAGTTTGAAGCTTTCATTTACAGTAGCAGTTTATATTTTAGGTTTCACTCTGTTCTCTCCTAAGTAGATAGATGAATTTGGAACTCTAAATCCAACAAGGTTTGCAGTAGCTCTTTGAAACTTCACAAAATTAAGGAGTTCTCAGTTTTGTCTCTATGGTTTGTTTCCTCTTCAAGTAGCCCTAGTATAGATTGTGGAAAAGCACTTTCATTGAGAGGGGTTGCCAAGCTTCTAAAAAATAACGAGTTTCCGAAATACCAGTAAATATTTTTTCACCCAATCTTGATGATACTTGGTGGTAATGATCACTACACAAATCCCACTTGGCTTACCAAATTTTGTTCTTCTATGTTGAAAAGTTCGTCTACAGTAGCAGTTTAATATTTAGGTTTCACTCTGTTGTTTCCTATGTAGATAGATGAATTTGGAACTCTAAATGCAACATGGTATGTAGTAGCTCTTAGAAACTTGACAAAAAAAAGGAGTTCTCAGTTTTGTCTCTATGGTTTGTTTCCTCTTCAAGTAGTCCTAAGATGAGACTGTGAGAAAAGCACTTTCATTGAAAGGGTTGCCAAGCTTCCAAGAAATTACGAGTTTCCGAAATACCAGCAAATATTTTTTCACCCAATCTTGATGATACGTGGTGGAATGACAAGTACACAAATCCCACTTGGATGACCAAGTTTTGTTCTTGAAGGTTGAAGCGTTCGTTTACAATAGCAGTTTTTTATTTTTATGTTTCCCTCTGTTCTCTCCTATATAGATAGATTAATTTGGAACTCTAAATCCAACATGGTTTGTAGTAGCATTTTGAAACTTCACAAAATAAGGAGTTCTCAGCTTTGTCTCTATGGTTTGTTTCCTCTTCAAGTAGCCAAAGGCACAGACTGTGGAAAAGTACTTTTATTGTGAGGGGTTGCCAAGCTTCTAAGGAAATAACGAGTTTCCGAAATACCAGCAAATATTTTTTCACCCAATCTTGATGATACTTTGTGGTAATGATCAGTACAAAAATCACACTTGGCTCACCAAATTTTGTTCTTCTAGGTTGAAGCGTTCCGTCTACACTAGCAGTATTTATATTTAGGTTTCCCTCTGTTCTCTCCTATATAGATAGATGAATTTCAAACTCTGAATCAACATGATTTGTAGTAGCATTTTGAAACTTGACAAAATAAAGTAGTTCTCAGTTTTGTCTCTATGGTTTGTTTTTCTCTTGAGTAGCCCTAGGCACAGACTGTGGAAAAGCACTTTCATTGAAAGGGTTGCCAAATTCCAAGAAATAACGAGTTTCCGAAATACCAGCAAATATGTTTTCACCCAATCTTGATGATACATGGTGGTAATGATCGGTACACAAATCCCACTTGGCTCACCAATTTTTGTTTTTCTAGTTTGAAGCTTTCGTTTATAGTAGCAGTTTATATTTTTAGGTCTCCCTCTGTTCTCTCCTATATAGATAGATGAATTTGGAACTCTAAATCCAACATGGTATGTAGTAGCTCCTTTGAAACTTGACAAAATAAAGGAGTTCTCAGTTTTGTCTATAAGGTTTGTTTCCTATCCAAGTAGCCCTAGGCACTGCCTGTGGAAAAACACATTCATTGAGAGGGATTGCCAAGCTTCTAAGAAATAACGAGTTCCCGAAATACCAGCAAATATTTTTTCACCCAATCTTGATGATACTTGGTGGTAATGATCAGTACACAAATCCCACTTGGCTTACCAAATTTTGTTCTTCTCGGTTGAAGCGTTCTTCTACAGTAGCAGTTTTTATATTTAGGTTTCACTCTGTTCTTTCCTATATAGATAGATGAATTTGGAACTCTAAATCCAACATGGTTTGTATTTGCTCTTTGAAAGTTGACAAAATAAAGGAGTTCTCAGTTTTGTCTCTATGGTTTGTATAGTCTTCACGTAGCCCTAAGCAGAGACTGTGGAAAAGCACTTTCATTGAAAGGGATTTCCAAGGTTCCAAGAAATTGCGAGTTTCTTAAATACCAGCAAATATTTTTACACCCAATCTTGATGACACGTGGAGATAATGACAAGTACACAAATCCCATTTGGCTCACCAAATTTGTTCTTCTAGGTTGAAGCGTTCGTCTACAGTAGCAGTTTCTATATTTCGGTTTCCCTCTTTTATCTCTTATATAGATAAATGCATTTAAAACTCTAAAACCAACATGGTTTGTAGTAGCTCTTTGAAACTTGACCAAAAAATGTAGTTTTCAGTTTGTCTCTATAGTTTGTTTCTTCTTCAAGTAGCCTAAGCAGAGACTGTGGTAAAGCACTTTCATTGAAAGTGGTTGCCAAGCTTTCCAAGAAATTACGAGTTTCCGAAACACCAGCAAATATTTTTTCACCCAAATCTTGATGATACTTGGTGGTAATGATCAGTACACAAATCCCCACTTGGCTCACCAAATTGTGTTCTTCTAGGTTGAAGCGTTTCGTCTACAGTAGCAGTTTTTATATGTAGGTTTTCCTCTGTTCTCTCCTATATAGATAGATGAATTTGAAAGTCTAAATCCAACATGGTTTGTAGTAACTCTTTGAAACTTGACAAAATAAAGGAATTCTCAGTTTTGTCTCTATAATTTGTTTCCTCTTCAAGTAGCCCTAAGCAGAGACTGTGGAAAAGCACTTTCATTGAAAGGGGTTGCCAAGCTTCCAAGAAATAACGAGTTCCGATATACAAGCAAATATTTTTTCCACCCAATCTTGATGATACGTGGTGTAATGATCGGAACACAAATCCCACTTGGCTCACCAAGTTTTGTTCTTCTAGGTTGAAGCTTTCGTTTACAGTAGCAGTTTTTATTTTTAGGTTTCCCTCTGTTCTCTCCTATATAGATAGATGAATTTGGAACTCTAAAATCCAACATGGTTTGTAGTCGCTCTTTGAAACTTGACAAAATAAAGGAGTTCTCACTTTTGTCTCTATGGTTTGTTTCCTATTACAGTAGCCCGAGGCACAGACTGTGGAAAAGCACTTTCATTGAAAGGGGTTGCCAAGCTTCAAAGAAATAACGAGTTTCCGAAATACCAGCAAATATTTTTTCAGCCAATGTTTTTGATACTTGGTAGTAATGATCGGTACACAAATCCCACTTGGCTCACCAAATTTTGTTCTTCTAGTTTGAAGCGTTCGTTTACAGTGGCAGTTTTTATTTTTTAGGTTTCACTCTGTTCTCTCTTATATACATAGATGAATTTGGAACTCTAAATCCAACATGGTTTGTAGTAGCTCTTTGAAACTTGACAAATTAAAATAGTTCTCAGTTTTGTCTCTATGGTTTGTTGCTTCTTCATGTAGCCCTAGGCCCAGACTGTGGAAAAGCACTTTCATTGAGAGCGGTTGCCAAGCTTCTAAGAAATAATGAGTTTTCAAAATACCAGCAAATATTTTTTCACCCAATCTTGATGATACTGGTGGTAATGATCAGTACACAAATCCCACTTAGCTCACCGAATTGTGTTCTTCTAGGTTGAAGTGTTCCTTTACAGTAGCAGTTTATATTTGTAGGTTTCCCCCTCTGTTCTCTCTTATATAGATAGCTGAATTTGGAACTCTAAAATCCAGCATGGTTTGTAGTAGCGCTTTGAAACTTGACAAAAAAGTAGTTCCCAGTTTTTCTCTATGATTTGTTTCTCTTCAAGTAGCCCTAAGCAGAGACTGTGGAAAAACACTTTCATTGAAAGGAGTTTCCAAGCTTCCAAGAAATTACGATTTTCCGAATACCTGCAAATACTGTTCACCCAATCTTGATGATACGTGGTGGTAATGACAAGTACACAAATCTCACTTGGCTCACCAAATTTTGTTCTTCTAGGTTGAAGCGTTCTTTTACAGTAGCAGTTTTATTTTTAGGTTTCACTTTGTTCTCTCCTATATAGATAGATGAATTTGGAACTCTAAATCCAACATGGTTTGTAGTAGCTCTTTGAATCTTGACAAAAAAATGTAGTTCCCAGTTTTGTATCTATGATTTGTTTTCTCTTCAAGTAGCCCTATGCAGAGACCGTGGAAAAGCACTTTCATTGAAAGGAGTTGCCAAGCTTCCAAGAAATTACGAGTTTCCGAAATACCAGCAAATACTATTTCACCCAAACTTGATGATACGTGGTGGTAATGACAAGTACACAAATCCCACTTGGCTCACCAAATTTTGTTCTTCTAGGTTGCAGCGTTCGTTTACAGTAGCAGTATTTATATGTAGGTTTCACTCGGTTCTCTCCTATATAGATAGATGAATTTGGAACTATCAATCCAACATGGTTTGTAGTAGCTCTTTGATATTTTAGAAAATAAAGCCGTTCTCAGTATTGTCTCTATGGTTTGTTTCCTCTTCAAGTAGCCCTAGGCACAGACTGTGGAAAAGCACTTTCATTGAAAGTGGTTGCCAAGCTTCCAAAAAATAACGAGTTTCCGAAATACCAGCAAATATTTTTTCACCCAGTCTTGATGATACTTGGTGGTAATGAGAAGTACACAAATCCCACTTGACTCACCAAATTTGTTCTTCTAGTTGAATCGTTCGTTTACAGTAGCAGTTTTTATTTTTAGGTTTCACTCTGTTCTCTCCTATATAGATAGATGAATTTGGAACTCTAAATCCAACATGGTTTGTAGCAGCTCTTTGAAACTTGACAAAATAAAGGAGTTCTCAGTTTTGTCTCTATGGTTTGTTTCCTCCTTCAAAGTAGCCCTAGGCACAGACTGTGGAAAAGCACTTTCATTGAGAGGGGTTGCCAAGCTTCTAAGAAAAAATGAGGTTTCGAAATACCAGCAAATATTTTTTAACGCAATCTTGATGATAAGTGGTCTTAATGATCAGTACACAAATCCCACTTGGCTCACCAAATTGTGTTCTTTTAGGTTGAAGCGTTCGTTTACAGTAGCAGTTTTTATTTTTAGGTTTCACTCTGTTCTCTCCTATATAGATAGATGAATTTGGAACTCTAAATCCAACATTGTTTGTAGTAGCTCTTTGGACCTTGACAAAAAAAAGTAGTTCCCAGTTTTGTATCTATGATTTGTTTTCTCTTCAAGTAGCCCTAAGCAGAGACCGTGGAAAAGCACTTTCATTGAAAGGAGTTGCCAAGCTTCCAAGAAATTACGAGTTTCCGAAATACCAGCAAATACTATTTCACCCAATCTTGATGATACGTGGTGGTAATGACAAGTACACAAATCCACTTGGCTCACCAAATTTTGTTCTTCTAGGTTGAAGTGTTCGTTTACAGTAGCAGTTTTTATTTTTTAGGTTTCACTTTGTTCTCTCCTATAAAGATAGATGAATTTGGAAACTATCAATCCAACATGGTTTGTAGTAGCTCTTTAATATTTTAGAAAATAAAGTCGTTCTCAGTATTGTCTCTATGGTTTGTTTCCTCTTCAAGTAGCCCTAGGCACCGACTGTGGAAAAGCACTTTCATTGAAAGGGGTTGCCAAGCTTCCAAGAAATAACGAGTTTCCGAAATACCAGCAAATATTTTTTCACCCAGTCTTGATAATACTTGGTGGTAATGATCGGTACAGAAATCCACCTGAATCACCAAATTTGTTCTCTAGGTTGAAGCGTTTGTCTACAGTAGCAGTTTATATTTTAGGTTCCCTCTGTTCTCTCCTATATAGATAGATGAATTTGGAACTCTAAATCCAACATGGTTTGTAGTAGCTCTTTGAAACTTGACAAAATACAGAAGTTCTCAATTTTGTCTCTATGATTTGTTTCCCCTTCAAGTAGCCCCGGCAGAGACTGTGAAAAACCACTTTCATTGAAAGGGTTGAGAAGCTTCCAAGAAATTACAGGTTTCCGAAATACCCCGCAAATATTTTTTCACCCAATCTTGATGATACTTGGTGGTAATGAGAAGTACCCAAATCCCACATATCTCACCAAATTTTGTTCTTCTAGTTTAAGTGTTCGTTTACAGTAGCAGTTTATATTTTTAGGTTTCCCTCTGTTCTCTCCTATATAGAGAGATGAATTTGGAACTCTAAATCCAACATGGTTTGTAGTAGCTCTTTGAAACTTGACAAAATAAAGGAGTTTTCAGTTTTGTCTTTATGCATTGTTTCTTCTTGAGTAGCACTAGGCACAGACTGTGGAAAAGCACTTTCATTGAGAGGGGTTGCCAAGCTTTCTATAATAAAAAGTTTCCGAAATACCAGCAAATATTTTTTCAGCCAAACTTGATGATACTTGGTGGTAATGAGAAGTACACAAATCCCCTTGGCTCACCAAATTTTGTTCTTCTACGTTGAAGCGTTCGTCTACAGTAGCAGTTTTTTATATGTAGGTTTCACTCTGGTCTCTCCTATATAGATAGCTGATTTTGAACTCAAAATCCAGCATGGTTTGTAGTAGCTCTTTGAAACTTGAAAAAAAAAGTAGTTCTCAGTTTTGTCTCTATGATTTGTTTCCTCTTCAAGTAGCCCTAAGCAGAGACTGTGGAAAAGCACTTTCATTGAAAGGAGTTGAAATCTTCCAAGAAATTACGAGTTTCCGAAATACCAGCAAATACTTTTTCACCCAATCTTGATGATACGTGGTGGTAATGACAAGTACACAAATCCCACTTGGCTCACCAAATTTCGTTCTTCGAGGTTGAAGCGTTCCTTTACAGTAGCAGTTTTTATTTTTAGCTTTCACTTTGTTCTCTCCTATATAGATAGATGAATTTGGAACTCTTAATCCAACATGGTTTCTAGTAGCTCTTGAAATTTGACAAAATAAAGGAGTTCTGAATATTGTCTCTATGATTTTTTTCCTCTTCAAGTAGCCCTAGGCACAGACTGTGGAAAAGCACTTTAATTGAAAGGGGTTGCCAAGCTTCCAAGAACTACAAGTTTCCGAAATACCAGAAAATATTTTTCACCAATCTTGATGATACTTGGTGGTAATGATCGGTACACAAGTCCCACTTGACTCACCAAATTTTGTTCTTCTAAGTTGAAGCTTCCGTCTACAGTAGCAGTTTTTATATTTAGATTTCCCTCTGTTCTCTCCTATATAATTAGATTAATTTGGAACTCTAAATCCAGCATGGTGTGAAGTAGCGCTTTGAAACTTGACAAAAAAAAGGAGTTCTCAGTTTTGTCTCTATGATTTGTTTTCTCTTCAATTAGCCCTAGGCACAGACTGTGGAAAAGCACTTTCATTGAGAGGGGTTGCCAAGCTTCTAAGAAATAACGAGTTTCGAAATACCAGCAAATACTGTTTCACCCAAACTTGATGATACGTGGTGGTAATGACAAGTACACAAATCCCACTTGGGTCACCAAATTTTGTTCTTCTAGGTTGAAGCGTTCGTTTACAGTAGCAGTTTTTAGTTTTAGGTTTCACTCTGTTCTCTCCTATATAGATAGATGAATTTGGAACTCTAAATCCAACATGGTTTGTAGTAGCTCTTCGAAACTTGACAAAAAACGGAGTTCTCAGTTTTATCTCTATGGTTTGTTTCCTCTTAAAGTAGCCCTAGGCACAGACTGTGCAAAAGCACTTTCATTGAGAGTTGTTGCCAAATTTCTAAGAATAACGAGTTTCCGAAATACCAGCAAATATTTTTCATCCAATATTGATCATACTGGTGGTAATGATCAGTACACAAATCCCACTTGACTCACCAAATTTGGTTCTTCTAGGTTGAAGCGTTCGTTTACAGTAGCAGTTTATATTTTTAGGTGTCCCTCTGTTCTCTCCTATATAGATAGATGAATTTGGAACTCTAAATCCAACATGGTTTGTAGTAGCTCTTTTAAACTTGACAAAATAAAGGAGTTCTAAGTTTTGTCTCTATGATTTGTTTCCTCCTCAAGTATCCCTAAGCAGAGACTGTGGAAAAGCAATTTGATTGAAAGGGGTTGCCAAGCTTCCAAGAAATTACGAGTTTATGAAATACCAGCAAACATGTTTTCACCCAATCTTGATGATACTTGTTGTTAATGACAAGTACACAAATACCACTTGGCTAAAAAATAGTGTTCTTCTAGGTTGAAGCGTTCGTTTACAGTAGCAGTTTATATTGTTAGGTTTCACTCTGTTCTCTCCTATATAGATAGATTAATTTGGAACTCTAAATCCAGCATGGTTTGTAGTAGCGCTTTGAAACTTGACAAAAAAAAGTAGTTCTCAGTTTTGTCTCTATGATTTGTTTCCTCTTCAAGTAGCCCTAAGTAGAGACTGTGGAAAAGCACTTTCATTGAAAGGAGTTGCTAAGCTCCCAAGAAAAAACGAGTTTCCGAAATACCAGCAAATATTTTTCACCCAATCTTGATGATACTTGGGGGTAATGATTAGTACACCAATCTCCCTTGGCTCACCAAATTTTGTTCTTCTAGGTTGAAGCGTTCGTCTACAGTAGCAGTATTTATATTTAGGTTTCACTTTGTTCTCTTCTATACAGATAGATGAATTTGGAACTCTAAATCCAACATGGTTTGTAGTAGCTCTTTGAAACTTGAAAAAATAAAGGAGATCTCAGATTTGTCTCTATGGTTTGTTACCTCTTCAAGTAGACCTAGACACAGAATGTGGAAAAGCATTTTCATTGAGAGGGGTTGCCAAGATTCTAAGAAATAACGTGTTTCCGAAATAGCAGCAAATATCTTTTCACCCAATCTTGATGATACTTGGTGGTAATGGTCAGTACACAAATCCCACTTGGCTCACCAAATTGTGTTCTTCTAGGTTGAAGCGTTCGTCTACAGTAGTAGTTTTTATATGTAGGTTTTCCTCCATTCTTTCCCATATAGATAGATGAATTTGGAACTCTAAATCCAACATGGTTTCTACTAGCTCTTTGAAACGTGACAAAATAAAGGAGTTCTCAGTTTTCTCTCTATGGTTTCTTTCCTCTTCAAGTAGCCCTAGGCACAGACTGTGGAAAAGCACTTTCATTGAGAGGGGTTGCCAAGTTCTAAGAAATAACGAGATTCCGAAATACCAGCAAATATTTTTTCACCCAAACTTGATGATACTTTGTGGTAATGATCAGTACACAAATCCCACTTGGCTCACCATATTTTGTTCTTCTAGGTTGTATCGTTTGTCTACAGTAGCAGTTTTTATAATTAGGTTTCCCTCTGTTCTCTCCTATATAGATAGATGAATATGGAACTCTAAATCCAACATGGTTTGTAGTAGCTCTTAGAAACTTGACAAAAAAAAGAGGTCTCAGTTTTGTCTCTATGGTTTGTTTTCTCTTAAAGTGGCCTAAGCAGAGACTGTGGAAAAGCACTTTCATTGAAAGGGGTTGCCAAGCTTCCAGAAATTACGAGTTTCCGAAATACCAGCAAATATTTTTTCACCCAATCTTCATGATACGTGGTGGTAATGACAAGTACACAAATCTCACTTGGCTCACCAAATTTTGTTCTTCAAATATGAAGCGTTCGTTTACAGTATCAGTTTATATTTTTAGGTTTCCCTCTGTTCTCTCCTATATACATAGATGAATTTGGAAATCTAAATCCAACATGGTTTGTAGTAGCTCTTTGAAACTTGACAAAATAAAGGAGTTCTCAGTTTTCTCTCTATGGTTTGTTTCCTCTTCAAGTAGCCCTAGGCACATACTGTGGAAAAGCACTTTCATTGAGAGGGATTGCCAAGCTTCTAAGAAATAACGAGTTTCTAAAATACCAGCAAATATTTTTTCACCCAATCTTGAAGGTACTTGGTGGTAATGATCAGTACAAAAATCCAACTTGGCTCACAGAATTTTGTTCTTCTAGGTTGAAGCGTTCTTCCACAGTAGCAGTTTTTATATTTAGGTTTCCCTCTCTTCTCTCCTATGGATAGATGAATTTGGAACTCTAAATCCAACATGGTTTGTAGTAGCTCTTTGAAACTTGACAAAAAAACGTTGTTCGCAATTTTGTGTCTATGGTTTGTTTCCTCTTCAAGTAAACCTAGGCAGAGACTGTGGAATAGCAATTTCATTGAAAGGGGTTGCCAAGCTTCCAAGAAATTACGAGTTACCAAAATACCAGCAAATAGTTTTTCACCCAATCTTGATGATACGTGGTGGTAATGACAACTACACAAATCCCACTTGGCTCACCAAATTTTGTTCTAGGTTGAAGCGTACGTTAAAAGTAGCAGTTTTTATTTTTACTTTTCACTCTGTCCACTTCTATATAGATAGATGAATTTGGAACTCTAAATCCAACATTGTTTGTAGTAGCTCTTTGAAAATTGATAAAATAAAGGAGTTCCCAGTTTTCTCTCTATGGTTTATTTCCTCTTCAAGTAGCCCTAGGCACAGACTGTGGAACAGCACTTTCATTGAGAGGGGTTGCCAGGCTTCTAAGAAATAACAAGTTTCCGAAATAACAGCAAATATTTTTTCACCCAATCTTGATGATACTTGGTGGTAATGATCAGGACACAAATCCCACTTGGCTCACCAAATATTGTTCTTCTAGGTTGAAGCATTCGTCTACAGTAGCAGTTTTTATATTTAGGTTTCACTCTGTTCTCTCCTGTATAGATAGATGAATTTGGAACTCTAAATCCAACATGGATTGTAGTAGGTCTTTGAAACTTGAAAAAATAAAGGAGTTCTCAGTTTTGTCTCTACGGTTTGTTTCCTCTTCAATAGCCCTAGGCACAGACTGTGGAAAAGCACTTGCATTGAGAGGGGTTGCCAATCTTCCAAGGAATAACGAGTTTCCGAAATACCAGCAAATATTTTTTCACCCAATCTTGATGATAGTTGGTGGTAATGATCGGTACACAAATCCCACTTGGCTCACCAAATTTTGTTCTTCTAGGTTGAAGCGTTCGTGTACAGTAGCAGTTTTTATATTATTTTTTCCCTCTGTTCTCTCTAAAAATAGATAGATGAATTTGGAAATATAAATCCAACATGGTTTGTAGTAGCTCATTGAAACTTGACAAAGTGAAGGAGTTCTCAGATTTGTCTCTATGGTTTGTTTCCTCTTCAAGTAGTCCTAGGCACACACTGTGGTAATGCACTTTCATTGCCAAGCTTCTAAGAAATAACGAGCTTCCGAAATACCAGCAAATATTTTTCACCCAATCATGATGATACTTGGTGGTAATGATCAGAGCACAAATCCCACTTGGCTCACAAATTTTGTCCTTCTACGTTGAAGCGTTCGTCTACAGTAGCAGTTTTTATATTTAGGTTTTTCTCTGTTCTCTTCTACATAGATAGATGAATTTGGAACTCTAAATCCAACATGGTTTGTAGTAGCTCTTTGAAACTTGACAAAATAAAGGAGTTCTCAGTTTTGACTCTATGATTATTTTCTCTTCAAGTAGCCCTAGGCACAGACTGTGGAAAAGCACTTTCACTGAGAGGGGTTGCCAAGCTTCTAAAAAATAACGAGTTTCCGAAATACAAGCAAATATTTTTTCACCCAATCTTGATGATACTTGGTGGTAATGATCGGTACACAAATCCCACTTGGCTCACCCAATTTTACTCTTCTAGGTTGAAGCTTTCATTTACATTAGCAGTTTTTATTTTTAGGTTTCACTCTGTTCAATCCTATATAGATAGATGAATTTGGAACTCTAAATCCTACATGGTTTGTAGTAGCTCTTCGAAACTTGACAAAATAACGGAGTTCTCAGTTTTGTCTCTATGGTTTGTTTCCTCTTCAACTAGGCCTAAGCAGAGACTGTGGAAAAGCACTTTCATTGGGAGGGGTTGCCAAGCATCTACGAAATAACGAGTTTCCGAAACACCAGCAAATATTTTTTCACCCAATCTTGATGATACTTGGGTGGTAATGATAAGTCCACAAATCACACTTGGCTCAACAAATTTTGTTCTTCTAGGTTTAAGCGTCAGTCTACAGTAGCAGTTTTTATATTTAGGTTTCACTCTGTTCTCTTCCATATAGATAGATGAATTTGGAACTCTAAATCCAACATGGTTTGTAGTAGCTCTTTGAAACTTGACAAAATAAAGTGGTTCTCAGTATTTTCTTTATGGTTTATTTACTCTTCAAGTAGCCCTAAGCAGAGACTGTGGAAAAGCACTTTCATTGAAAGGAGTTGCCAAGCTTCCAAGAAATTACGAGTTTCCGAAATACCAGCAAATACTTTTTTACCCAATCTTGATGATACGTGGTGGTAATGACAAGTACACAAATCCCACTTGGCTCAACAAATTTTGTTCTTATCGGTTGAAGCGTTCGTGTACAGTAGCAGTTCTTATGTTTAGGTTTTACTCTGTTCTCGTCTATATAGATACATGAATTTGGAACTCTAAATCCAACATGGTTTGTAGTAGCTCTTTGAAACTTGGCAAAATAAAGGTGTTCTCAGTTTTGTTTCTATGATTTGTTTCCTCTTCAAGTAGCTCTAAGCAGAGCATGTGGAAAAGCACTTTCATTGAAAGGGTTTGGCAAGCTTCGAAGAAATAACGAGTTTCCGAAATACCAGCAAATATTTTTTCACCCAAACTTGATGATACTTGGTGGTAATGATCGGTACAGAAATCCCACTTGACTCACCAAGTTTTGTTCTTCTAGTTTGAAGCGTTCGTTTACAGTAGCAGTCTATATTTTTAGGTTTCCCTCTGTTCTCTCCTATATAGATAGCTGAATTGGGAACTCTAAATCCAACATGGTTTGTACTAGGTCTTTGAAACTTTACAAAAAAAATAGTTCTCAGTTTTGTCTCTATGATTTGTTTCCTCTTCAAGTTGCCCTAAGCAGAGACTGTGGAAAAGCACTTTCATTGAAAGGAGTTGCCAAGCTTCCAAGAAATTACGAGTTTCCGAAATACCAGCAAATATTTTTTCACCCTATCTTGATGATACGTGGTGGTAATGACAAGTACACAAATCCCAATGGCTCACCACATTTTATTCTTCTAGGTTGAAGTGTTCTTTTTCAGTAGCAGTTTTTATTTTTAGGTTTCACTTTGTTCTCTCCTATATAGAGAGATGAATTTGGAACTCTAAATCCAACATGTTTGAAGTAGCTTTTGAAACTTGACCAAATAAAGGCGTTCTCAGTTTTGTCTTTATGGTTTGTTTCCTCTTCAAGTAGCCCTAAGCACACATTGTGGAAAAGCATTTTCATTGAGAGAGGTTGCTAAGCTTCTAAGAAATAACGAGTTTCCAAAAAACCAGCAAATATTTTTTCACCGAATCTTGGTGGTACTTGGTGGTAGTGATCAGTACATAAATCACACATGGCCCACCAATTTTTGTTCTTCTAGGTTGAAGCGTTCGTCTACAGTAGCAGTTTTTATATTTAGGTTTCTCTCTGTTCTCTCCTATATAGATAGATTAATTTGGAACTCTAAATCCAACATGGTTTGTAGTAGCTCTTTGAAACTTGAAAAAATAATGGAGTTCTCAGATTTGTCTCTATGATTTGTTTCCTCTTCAAGTAGCCCTAAGAAGAGCCTGTGGAAAAGCACTTTCATTGAAAGGGGTTGCCAAGCTTCCAAGAAATAACGAGTTTCCGAAATACCAGCAAATATTTTTTCACCCAATCTTGATGATTCTTGGTGGTAATGACAAGTACACAAATCCCACTTGGCTCACCAAATTTTGTTCTTCTAGGTTGAAGCGTTCATTTACAGTAGCAGTTTTTATTTTTAGGTTTCATTCTGTTCTCACTTATATAGATCGAAAAATTTGCAACTCTAAACCCAACATGGTTTGTAGGAGCTCTTTGAAACTTGACAAAATAAATTAGTTCTCAGTTTTGTCTCTATGGTTTGTATCCTCTTAAAGTAGCCCTAGGCACAGACTGTGGAAAAGCACTTTAATTGAGAGGGGTTGCCAACCTTCTAAGAAATAACGAGTTTTTAAAATACCAGCAAATATTTTTTCACCCAATCTTGATGATACTTGGGGGTAATGATCGGTACACAAATCCCACATGGCTCACCCAATTATGTTCTTCTAGGTTGAAGCGTTCGTTTACAGTAGCAGTTTATATTGTTAGGTTTCATTCTGTTCTCTCCTATATAGATAGATGAATTTGGAACTCTAAATCCAACATGGTTTGTAGTAGCTCTTCGAAACTTGAGAAAATGAAGGATTTCTCAGTTTTGTGTCTATGGTTTGTTTCCTCTTCAAGTTGCCCTAGGCAGAGACTTGGAAAAGCAATTTCATTGAGAGGGGTTGCCAAGCTTCTAAGAAATAACGAGTTTCCGAAATACCAGCAAATATTTTTTCACCCAATCTTGGTGATACTTGGTGGTAATGATCAGTCCACAAATCCCACTTGGCTCACCCAATTTTGTTCTTCTAGGTTTAAGCGTTCGTCTACAGTAGCAGTTTTTATATTTAGGTTTCACTCTGTTCTCTCTTATATAGATAAATGAATTTGGAACTCTAAATACAACATAATTTGTAGTAGCTCTTTGAAACATGACAAAATAAAGGAGATCTCTGTTTTGTCTCTATGGTTTGTTTCCTCTTCAAATAGCCCTAAGCTGAGATTGTGGAAAAGCATTTTCATTGAAAGGGGTTGCCAAACTTCGAAGAAATAACGAGTTTACGAAATACCAGCAAATATTGTTTCACCTAATCTTGATGATACTTGGTGGTAATGATCGGTACAGAAATCCCACTTGACTCACCAAATTTTGTTCTTCTAGTTTGAAGCGTTCGTTTACAGTAGCAGTTTATATTTTTAGGTTTCCCTCTGTTCTCTCCTATATAGATAGCTGAATTTGGAACTCTAAATCCAACATGGTTTGTACTAGCTTTTTGAAACTTTACAAAAAAAGTAGTTCTCAGTTTTGTCTCAATAATTTGTTTCCTCTTCAAGTAGCCGTAAGAAGAGACTGTCCAAAAGCACTTTCATTTAAAGGAGTTGTAAAGCTTCCAAGAAATTACGAGTTTCCGAAATACCAGCAAATACTTTTTCACCCAATGTTGATGATACTTGTTGGTAATGATCAGTACACAAATCCCACTTGGCTCACCAATTTTGTTCTTCTAGGTGGAAGCGTTCGTCTACAGTAGCAATTTTTATATTTAGGTTTCACTCTGTTCTCTCCTATATAGATAGATGAATTTGGAACTCTAAATCCAACATGGTGTGTAGTAGCTCTTTGAAACTTGACAAAATAAAGGAGTTCTCAGTTTTGTCTCTATGGTTTGTTTCCTCTTCAAGTAGCCCTAGGAACAGACTGTGACAAGCACTTTCATTGAGAGGGGTTACCAAGCTTCTAAGAAATAACGGGTTTCCAAAATACCAGCAAATATTTTTTCACCCAATCTTGATGATACTTGGTGGTAATGATCAGTCAACAAATCCCACTTGGCTCACCAAATTTTGTTCTTCTATGTTTAAGCGTTCGTCTACACTAGCAGTTTTTAAATTTAGGTTTCACTCTGACCTCTCTTATATAGATAGATGAATTTGGAACTCAAAACCTAACATGGTTTGTAGTAGCTTTTTGAAACTTGACAAAATAAAGGAGTTCTCAGTTTTTTCTCTATGGTTTGTTTCCTCTTCAAGTAGCCCTAGGCAGAGACTGTGGAAAAGCACTTTCATTGAAGGGGGTTGCCAAGCTTCCAAGAAATAACGAGTTTCCGCAATACCAGCAAATATTTCTTCACCCAATCTTGGTGATACTTGTTGGTAATGATCAGTACACCAGTCCCACTTGACTCACCAAATTTTTACACTTCTAGGTTGAAGCATTCGTTTACAATAGAAGTTTATATTTTTAGGTTTCACTCTGTTCTCTCTTATATTGATAGATGATTTAGGAACTCCAAATCCAACATGGTTTGTAGTAGCTCTTTGAAACTTGACAAAATAAAGTAGTTCTCATTTTTGTCTCTATGGTTTGTCTCCTCTTCAAGTAGGCCTAGGCCCAGACTGTGGAAAAGCACTTTCATTGAGAGGGGTTGCCAAGCTTCTAAGAAATAACGAGTTTAGGAAATACCAGCAAATATTTTTTCACCCAATCTTGATGATAATTGGTGGTAATGATCGGTACAGAAATCCCACTTGTCTCACCAATTTTGTTCTTCTAGGTTGAAGCGTTCATCTACAGTAGCAGTTTTTATATTTAGGTTTCACTCTGTTTTCTTCTACATATATAGATGAATTTGGACCTCTAAATCCAACATGGTTTGTAGTAGCTCTTTGAAACTTGGCAAAATAAAATAGTTCTCAGTATTGTTTTTATGGTTTGTTTCCTCTTCAAGTAGCTCTAGGCACAGACTGTGGAAAAGCACTTTCATTGAAGGGGGTTGCAAGCTTCCAAGAAATAACGAGTTTTCGAAATACCAGCAAATATTTTTTCTCCCAATCTTGATGATACTTGGTGGTAATGATTGGTACACAAATCCCACTGGACTCAACAAATTTTGACAATTCTAGGTTGAAGCATTCGTTTACAGTAGCAGTTTATATTTTTAGGATTCCCTCTGTTCTCTCCTATATAGATAGATGAATTTTAAACTCTAAATCCAACATGGTTTGTATTATCTCTTTGAAACTTGACAAAATAAAGGAGTTCTCAGTTTTTTCTCTCTGGTTTGTTTCCTCTTCAAGTAGCCGTGTTCACAGACTGTGGGAAAGCACTCATTGGGAGGGGTTGCCAAGCATCTAAGAAATAACGATTTTCCGAAATACCAGCAAATATTTTTTCACCCAATCTTGATGATACTTGGTGATAATGATCAGTACACAAATCCCACTTGGCTCAATAAATTGTGTTCTTCTAGGTTGAAGCGTTCGTCTACAGTAGCAGTTTTTATATTTAGGTTTCCCTCTGTTCTCTCCTATATAGATAGATGAATTTGGAACTCTAAATCCAACATGGTTTGTATTATCTCCTTGAAACTTGACAAAATAAAGGAGTTCTCAGTTTTGTCTCTTTGGTTTGTTTCCTCCTCACGTAGCCCTAAGCAGAGACTGTGGAAAAGCACTTTCATTGAAAGGAGTTGCCAAGCTTTCAAGAAATTACGAGTTTCCGAAATACAAGCAAATATTTTTACACCCAATCTTGATGATACGTGGTCGTAATGACAAGTACAGAATTCAAACTTGGCTTACCAAATTTTGTTCTTCTAGGTTGAAGCGTTCGTTTACAGTAGCAGTTTTTATTTTTAGGTTTCACTTTGTTATCTCCTATATAGATAGATGAATTTGGAATGCTAAATCCAACATGGTTTGTAGTAGCTATTTGAAACTTGACAAAATAAAGAGTGCTCCGTTTTGTCTCTATGGTTTGTTTCATCTTCAAGTAGCCCTAGGCACAGACTGTGGAAAAGCACTTTCATTGAAAGAGGTTGCCATCTTCCAAGAAATAACGAGTTTCCGAAATACCACGAAATATTTTTTCACCCAATCTCGATGATACTTGGTGGTAATTATGAGTACACAAATCCCACTTGGCTCACCAAATTTTTATCATCTAGGTTGAAGCGTTCGTTTACAGTAGCAGTTTTTCTTTTTAGGTTTCACTCTGTTCTCTCCTATATAGATAGATGAATTTGGAACTCTTAATCCAACATGGTTTGTAGTAGCTTTTTGAAACTTGACAAAATAAAGGAGTTTTCAGTTTTATCCGTATGGTTTTTTTCCTCTTAAAGTAGTCCTAAGCAGAGACTGTGGAAAAGCACTTTCATTGAAAGGAGTTGCCAAGCTTCCAAGAAATTAAAAGTTTCCGAAACACCAGCAAATATTTTTTCTCCCAATCTTGATGATACGTGGTGGTAATGACAAGTACACAATTCCCACTTGGCTCACCACATTTTGTTCTTCTAGGTTGAAGCGTTCGTTTACAGTAGCAGTTTTTCTTTTTAGGTTTCACTCTGTTCTCTCCTATATAGATAGATGAATTTGGAACACTAAATCCAAAATGGTTTGTATTATCTCTTTGAAACTTGAAAAAAAAAAGGAGTTCTCGGTTTTTTCTTTAGGGTTTGTTTCCTCTTCAAGTAGCCCTAATCACAGACTGTGGAAAAGCACTTTCATTGAGAGGGATTGCCAAGCTTCTAAGCAATAACGAGTTTCGGAAATACCATGAAATATTTTTTCACCCAATCTCGATGATACTTGGTGTTAATTATGAGTACACAAATCCCACTTGGCTCACCAAATTTTTATCTTCTAGGTTGAAGCCTTCGTTTACAGTAGCAGTTTTTCTTTTTAGGTTTCACTCTGTTCTCTCCTATATAGAAAGATGAATTTGGAACACTAAATCCAAAAATGGTTTGTAGTAGCTCTTTGAAACTTGAAAAAATAAAGGAGTTCTCGGTTTTTTCTCTATGGTTTGTTTCCTCATCAAGTAGCCCTAGGCACAGACTGTGGAAAAGCACTTTCATTGAGAGGGGTTGCCAAGCTTGTAAGAAATAAGGATTTCCGAAATACCAGCAAATATTTTTCACCCAAACTTGATGATACGTTGTGGTAAAGACGAGTACCAAAATCCCACTTGGCTCACCAAATTTTTTTCTTCTAGTTTTAAGCGATCGTCTACACTAGCAGTTTTTATATGTAGGTTTCACTCTGTTCTCTCTTATATAGATAGATGAATTTGGAACTCGAAATCCAACATGGTTTGTAGTAGCTCTTTGAAACTTGACAAAATAATGTATTTCTCTGTTTTGTCTCTATGGTTTGTTTCCTCTTCAAGTAGCCCTAGGCACAGACTGTGGAAAAGCACTTTCATTGAGAGGATTTGCCAAGCTTGTCAGAAATAAAGATTTCCAAAATACCAGCAAATATTTTTCACCCAATCTTGATGATACGTGGTGGTAATGATCACTACACAAATCCCACTAGCCTCACCAAATTTTGTTCTTCTAGGTTGAAGCGTTCGTCTACAGTAGCAGTTTTTATGTTTAGGTTTCACCCTGTTCTCTCCTATATAGATAGATGAATTTGGAACTCTAAATCCAACATGGTTTGTAGTAGCTCTTTGAAACTTGACAAAATAAACTAGTTCTCAGTTTTGTCTCTATGGTTTGTTTTCTCTTCAAGTAGCCCTAGGCACAGACTGTGGAAAAGCACTTTCATTGAGAGGGTTTGCCAAGCTTCTAAAAAATAACGAGTTTCCGAAATACCAGCAAATATTTTTTCACCCAATCTTGATGATACTTGGTGGTAAATATCAGTACACAAATCCCACTTGGCTCATCAAATTTTGTTCTTCTAGGTTGAAGCGTTCGTCTACAGTAGCAGTTTTTATATGTAGGTTTCACTCTGTTCTCTCTTATATAGATAGATGAATTTGGAACTCTAACTCCAACATGGTTTGTAGTAGCTCTTAGATACTTGACAAAATAAAGTAGTTCAGTTTTGTCTCTATGGTTTGTTTTCTCTTCAAGTAGACCTAGGCACAGACTGTGGAAAAGCACTTTCATTGAAAGGGGTTGCCAATCTTCCAAGAAAAAACGAGTTTCCGAAATATCAGCAAATATTTTTTCACCCAATCTCGATGATACTTGGTGGTAATGATCGGTACACAAATCCCACTTGGCTCACAAAATTTTGTTCTTCTAGTTTGAAGCTTTCGTGTACAGTAGCAGTTTATATATTCGGTTTCCCTCTGTTCTCTCCTATATACATAGATGAATTTGGAACTCTAACTCCAACATGGTTTGTAGTAGCTCTTAGAAACTTGACAAAATAAAGTAGTTCAGTTTTGTCTCTATGGTTTGTTTCCTCATCAAGTAGCCCTAGGCACAGACTGTGGAAAAGCACTTTCATTGAGAGGGGTTGCCAAGCTTGTAAGAAATAAGGATTTCCGAAATACCAGCAAATATTTTTCACCCAAACTTGATGATACGTTGTGGTAAAGACGAGTACAAAAATCCCACTTGGCTCACCAAATTTTTTTCTTCTAGTTTTAAGCGATCGTCTACAGTAGCAGTTTTTATATGTAGGTTTCACTCTGTTCTCTCTTATATAGATAGATGAATTTGGAACTCGAAATCCAACATGGTTTGTAGTAGCTCTTTGTAACTTGACAAAATAATGTATTTCTCTGTTTTGTCTCTATGGTTTGTTTCCTCTTCAAGTAGCCCTAGGCACAGACTGTGGAAAAGCACTTTCATTGAGAGGGGTTGCCAAGCTTGTCAGAAATAAAGATTTCCAAAATACCAGCAAATATTTTTCACCCAATCTTGATGATACGTGGTGGTAATGATCACTACACAAATCCCACTAGCCTCACCAAATTTTGTTCTTCTAGGTTGAAGCGTTCGTCTACAGTAGCAGTTTTTATGTTTAGGTTTCACCCTGTTCTCTCCTATATAGATAGATGAATTTGGAACTCTAAATCCAACATGGTTTGTAGTAGCTCTTTGAAACTTGACAAAATAAAGGAGTTCTCAGTTTTGTCTCTATGGTTTGTTTTCTCTTCAAGTAGCCCTAGGCACAGACTGTGGAAAAGCACTTTCATTGAGAGGGTTTGCCAAGCTTCTAAAAAATAACGAGTTTCCGAAATACCAGCAAATATTTTTTCACCCAATCTTGATGATACTTGGTGGTAAATATCAGTACACAAATCCCACTTGGCTCATCAAATTTTGTTCTTCTAGGTTGAAGCGTTCGTCTACAGTAGCAGTTTTTATATGTAGGTTTCACTCTGTTCTCTCTTATATAGATAGATGAATTTGGAACTCTAACTCCAACATGGTTTGTAGTAGCTCTTAGATACTTGACAAAATAAAGTAGTTCAGTTTTGTCTCTATGGTTTGTTTTCTCTTCAAGTAGACCTAGGCACAGACTGTGGAAAAGCACTTTCATTGAAAGGGGTTGCCAATCTTCCAAGAAAAAACGAGTTTCCGAAATATCAGCAAATATTTTTTCACCCAATCTCGATGATACTTGGTGGTAATGATCGGTACACAAATCCCACTTGGCTCACAAAATTTTGTTCTTCTAGTTTGAAGCTTTCGTGTACAGTAGCAGTTTATATATTAGGTTTCCCTCTGTTCTCTCCTATATACATAGATGAATTTGGAACTCTAACTCCAACATGGTTTGTAGTAGCTCTTAGAAACTTGACAAAATAAAGTAGTTCAGTTTTGTCTCTATGGTTTGTTTTCTCTTCAAGTAGCCCTAGGCACAGACTGTGGAAAAGCACTTTCATTGAAAGGGGTTGCCAAGCTTGTAAGAAATAAGGATTTCCGAAATATCAGCAAATATTTTTTTACAGAATCTCGATGATACTTGGTGGTAATGATCTGTACACAAATCCCACTTGGCTCACAAAATTTTGTTCTTCTAGTTTGAAGCTTTCATTTACAGTAGCAGTTTATATTTTTAGGTTTCACTCTGTTCTCTCCTACGTAGACAGATGAATTTGGAACTCTAAATCCAACAAGGTTTGCAGTAGCTCTTTGAAACTTGAAAAAATTAAGGAGTTCTCAGTTTTGTCTCTATGGTTTGTTTCCTCTTCAAGTAGCCCTAGGTATAGATTGTGGAAAAGCACTTTCATTGAGAGGGGTTGCCAAGCTTCTAAAAAATAACGAGTTTCCGAAATACCAGCAAATATTTTTTCACCCAATCTTGATGATACTTGGTGGTAATGATCACTACACAAATCCCACTTGGCTTACCAAATTTTGTTCTTCTATGTTGAAAAGTTCGTCTACAGTAGCAGTTTTAATATTTAGGTTTCACTCTGTTGTTTCCTATGTAGATAGATGAATTTGGAACTCTAAATGCAACATGGTATGTAGTACCTCTTAGAAACTTGACAAAAAAAAGGAGTTCTCAGTTTTGTCTCTATGGTTTGTTTCCTCTACAAGTAGTCCTAAGAAGAGACTGTGGAAAAGCACTTTCATTGAGAGGGGTTGCCAAGCTTCTAAAAAATAACGAGTTTCCGAAATACCAGCAAATATTTTTTCACCCAATCTTGATGATACGTGGTGGAATGACAAGTACACAAATCCCACTTGGCTCACCAATTTTTGTTTTTCTAGTTTGAAGCTTTCGTTTATAGTAGCAGTTTATATTTTTAGGTCTCCCTCTGTTCTCTCCTATATAGATAGATGAATTTGGAACTCTAAATCCAACATGGTATGTAGTAGCTCTTTGATACTTGACAAAATAAAGGAGTTCTAAGTTTTGTCTATATGGTTTGTTTCCTATCCAAGTAGCCCTAGGCACTGCCTGTGGAAAAACACATTCATTGAGAGGGATTGCCAAGCTTCTAAGAAATAACGAGTTCCCGAAATACCAGCAAATATTTTTTCACCCAATCTTGATGATACTTGGTGGTAATGATCAGTACACAAATCCCACTTGGCTTACCAAATTTTGTTCTTCTCGGTTGAAGCGTTCTTCTACAGTAGCAGTTTTTATATTTAGGTTTCACTCTGTTCTTTCCTATATAGATAGATGAATTTGGAACTCTAAATCCAACATGGTTTGTAATAGCTCTTTGAAAGTTGACAAAATAAAGGAGTTCTCAGTTTTGTCTCTATGGTTTGTATAGTCTTCAAGTAGCTCTTTGAAACTTGACCAAAAAATGTAGTTTTCTGTTTTGTCTCTATAGTTTGTTTCCTCTTCAAGTAGCCCTAAGCAGAGACTGTGGTAAAGCACTTTCATTGAAAATGGTTGCCAAGCTTCCAAGAAATTACGAGTTCCGAAACACCAGCAAATATTTTTTCACCCAATCTTGATGATACTTTGTGGTAATGAAGAGTAGTTCTCAGTTTTGCCTCTATGGTTTGTTTCCTCTTCAAGTAGCCCTAGGCACAAACTTTGGAAAAGCACTTTCATTGAGAGGGGTTGCCAAGCTTCTAAGAAATAAAGAGTTTCCGAAATGCCAGCAAATATTTTTTCAACCAATCGTGATGATACTTGGTGGTAATGGTGAGTACACCAATCCCACTTGGCTCACCAAATTTTGTTCTTCAAGGTTGAAGCGTTCGTCAACAGTAGCAGTTTTTATATGTAGGTTTCACTCTGTTTTCTATTATATAGATATGTGAATTTGGAACTCTAAATCCAACATGGTTTGTAGTAGCTCTTTGAAACTTGACAAAATAAAGGAGTTCTCAGTTTTGTCTCTATGGTGTGTTTCCTCTTCAAGTAGCCCTAAGCAGAGACTGTGGAAAAGCACTTTCATTGAATGGGGTTGCCAAGCTTCCAAGAAATTTCGAGTTTCCGAAATACCAGCAAATATTTTTTCACCCAATCTGGATGATACGTGGTGGTAATGACAAGTACACACGTCCCACTTGACTCACCAAATTTTGTTCTTCTAGGTTGAAGCGTTCGTTTACACTAGCAGTTTATATTTTTAGGTTTCACACTGTTCTCTCCTATATAGATCGATGAATTTGAAACTCTAAATCCAACATGGTTTGTAGTAGCTCTTTGAAACTTGACAAAAATAGTAGTTCTCAGTTTTGTATCTATGGTGTGTTTCCTCTTCAAGTAGCCCTAAGCAGAGACTGTGGAAAAGCACTTTCATTGAATGGGGTTGCCAAGCTTCCAAGAAATTACGAGTTTCCGAACTACCAGCAAATATTTTTTCACCCAATATTGATGAAACGTGGTGCTAATGACAAGTACACAAATCCCAATGGCTCACCACATTTTGTTCTTCTAGGTTGAAGCGTTCGTTTTCAGTTGAAGTTTTTATTTATAGGTTTCACTCTGTTCTCTAATATATAGATAGATGAATTTGGAACTCTTAATCCAACATGGTTTGAAGTAGTTCTTTGAAACTTGACAAAATAAAGTAGTTCTCAGTTTTCTCTCTATGGTTTGTTTCCTCTTCAAGTAGCCCTAAGCAGAAACTGTGGAAAAGCACTTTCATTGAAAGGGGTTGGCAAGCTTCCAAGAAATTATGATTTTCTGAAATACCAGCAAATATTTTTTCGCCCAATCTTGATGATACTTGGTGATAATGACAAGGACACAAATCCCACTTGACTCACCAAATTTTGGTCTTCTAGGTTGAAGCGTTCGTTTACAGTAGCAGTTTATATTTCTAGGTTTCCCTCTCTTCTCTCCTATATAGATAGATGAATTTGGAACTCTAAATCCAACGTGGTTTGTAGTAGCTCTTTGAAACTTGACAAAATAAAGGAATTCTCATTTTTGTCTCTATGATTTGTTTCCTCTTTAAGTAGCCCTAAGCAGAGACTGTGGAAAGGCACTTTCATTGAAAGGGTTTGCCAAGGTTCCAAGAAATTACGAGTTTCCGAAATTACAGCAAATATTTTTTCACACAATCTTGCTGATACGTGGTGGTAATGATCGGTACACAAATCCCACTTGGCTCACCAAATTTTGTTTTCTAGGTTGAAGCGTTCGTCTACAGTAGCAGTTTTTATGTTTAGGTTTCACTCTGTTCACTCCTATGTAGATAGATGAATTTGGAACTCTAAATCCAACATGGTTTGTAGTAGGTATTTGAAAGTTGACAAAATAAAGGAGTTCTCAGGTTTGTCTCTATAATTTGTTTCCTCTTCAAGTAACCCTAAGCAGAGACTGTTGAAAAGCACTTTGTTTGAAAGGGGTTGCCAAGCTTCTAAAAAATAACGTATTCCGAAATACCAGCAAATATTTTTTTACCCAATCTTGATGATACTTGGTGTTAATGACAAGTACAAAAATCCCACTTGGCTCACCAAATTTTGTTCTTCTAGGTTGAAGCGTTCATTTAGAGTTGCAGTTTTTATTTTTAGGTTTCCCTCTTTTCTCTCCTACATAGATAGATGAATTTGGAACTATAAATCCAACATGGTTTGTAGTAGTTCTTTGAATCTTGACAAAATAAAGGAGTTCTCACTTTTGTCTCTATGGTTTGTTTCCTATTCAAGTAGTCCAAGGTTCAGACTGTGGAAAAGCACATTCATTGAGAGGGGTTGCCAAGCTTCCAAAAAATAACGAGTTTCTGCCATACCAGCAAGTATTTTTTCACCCAATCTTTATGATACTTGGTGGTAATGACAAGTACACAAATCCCACTTGGCTCACCAATTTTGTTCTTCTAGGTTTAAGCGTTCGTCTACAGTAGCAGTTTTTATATTTAGGTTTCACTCTGTTTTCTCCTATATAGATAGATGAATTTGGAACTCTAAATCCAACATGGTTTGAAGTAGTTCTTTGAAACTTGACAAAATAAAGTAGTTCTCAGTTTTCTCTCTATGGTTTGTTTCCTCTTCAAGTAGCCCTAATCAGAGACTGTGGAAAAGCACTTTCATTGAAAGAGGTTGCCAAGCTTCCAAGAAATTACGAGTTTCCGAAATACCAGCACATATTTTTTCACCCAATCTTGATGATACTTGGTGGTAAGGATCGGTACACAAATCCCACTTGACTCACCAAATTTTGGTCTTCTAGGTTGAAGCGTTCGTTTACAGTAGCAGTTTTTATTTTCAGGTTTCCCTCAGTTCTCGCCTATATAGATAGATGAATTTGGAACTCTAAATCCAACATGGTTTGTAGTAGCTCTTTGAAACTTGACAAAAAAAAGTAGTTCTCAGTTTTGTCTCTATGTTTGTTTCCTCTTCATGTGGCCCTAGGCACAGACTGTGGAAAAGCACTTTCATTGATAGGGTTACCAAGTTTCTAAAAAATAACGAGTTTGCGAAATACCAGCAATTATTTTTTCACCCAATCTTGATGATACTTGGTGGTAATGATCGGTACACAAATCCCACTTGACTCACCAAATTTTATTATTGTAAGTTGAAGCGTTCTTTTACAGTAGCAGTTTATATTTTTAGGTTGCACTCTGTTCTCTCCTATATAGATAGATGAATTTGGAACTCTAAATCCAACATGGTTTGTAGTAGCTCTTTGAAACTTGACAAAATAAAGGAATTCTCAGTTTTGTCTCTATGATTTGTTTCCTCTTCAAGTAGCCCTAAGCAGAGACTTTGGAAAAGCAATTTCATTGAAAGGCGTTGCCAAGCTTCCAAGAAATTACGATTTTCCAAATTACTAGCAAATATTTTTTCACCCAATCTGGATGATACGTGGTGGTAATGATGGGTACACAAAACCCACTTGGCATACCAAATTTTGTTCTTCTAGGTTGAAGCGTTCATTTACGGTAGCAGTTTTTATTTTTAGGTTTCCCTCTGTTCTCTCCTATATAGATAGATGAATTTGGAACACTTAATCCAACATGGTTTGTAGTAGCTCTTTGAAACTTGACAAAATAAAGGAGTTCTCACTTTTCTCTCGATGGTTTGTTTCCTCTTCATGTAGCCCTATGCACAGACTGTGGAATAGCACTTTCATTGAGAGGGGTTTCCAAGCTTCTAAGAAATAACGAGCTTCCGAAATACCAGCAAATATTTTTTCACCCAATCTTGATGATACTTGGTGGTAATGATCAGTACACAAATCCCACTTGGTTCACCAAATTTTTTTCTTCTAGGTTGAAGCGTTCGTCTACAGTAGTCGTTTTTATATTTAGGTTTCCTCTGTTCTCTCTTTATAGATAGATCAATTTGGAACTGTAAATCCAACATGGATTGTAGTCGCTCTTTGAAACTTGACAAAAAAAATGTAGTTCTCAGTTTTGTCTCTATGGTTTGTTTCCTCTTCAAGTAGCCCTAAGCAGAGACTGTCGAAAAGCACTTTCGTTGAAAGGGCTTGCCAAGCTTCCAAGAAATAACGAGTTTCCAAATTACCAGCAAATATTTTTCCACCCAATCTTGATGATACTTGGTGGTAATGATCGGTACACAATCCCACATGACTCACCAAATTTTGTTGTTCTAGGTTGAAGCGTTCTTTTACAGTAGCAGTTTATATTTTTAGGTTTCCCTCTGTTCTCTCCTATGTAGATAGATGAATTTGGAACTCTAAATCCAACATGGTTTGTAGTAGCCCTTTGAAACTTGACAAAAAAAAGGAATTCTCAGTTTTGTCTCTAAGATTTGTTTCCTCTTCATGTATCCCTAAGCAGAGAGTGTGGAAAAGCACTTTCATTGAAAGGGGTTGCCAAGCTTCCAAGAAATTACGAGTTTCCTAAATACCAGCAAATATTTTTTCACCCAATCTTGATAATATGTGGTGGTCATGATCGGTACACAAATCCCACTTGACTCACCAAATTTTGTTCTTCTAGGATGAAGCGTTCGTTTACAGTAGCAGTTTTTATTTTTAGGTTTTCCTCTGTTCTCTCCTATATAGATAGATGAACTTGAAACTCTTAATCCAACATGGTTTGTAGTAGCTCTTTGAAACTTGACATAGTAAAGAAGTTCTCACTCTTGTCTCTATGGTTTGTTTCCTATTCAAGTAGCCTAGGCACATACTGTGGAAAAGCACTTTCCTTGAGAGGGGTTGCCAACTTCTAAGAAATAACGAGTTTCCGAAATACCAGCAAATATTTTTTCACCCAATCTTGATGATACTTGGTGGTAATGATCAGTACCCAAATCCCACTTGGCTCACCAAATTTCGTTCTTCTAGGTTGATGCGATCGTCTACAATCGCAGTTTTTATATTTAGGTTTCACTCTGTTCTCTTCTATATAGATAGATGAATTTGGAACTCTAAATCCAACATGATTTGTAGTAGCTCTTTGAAACTTGACAAAATAAAGGAGTTCTCAATTTTGTCTCTATCGTTTGTTTTTTCTGCAAGTAGCCATAGGCACAGACTGTGGAAAAGCACTTTCATTAAGAGGGGTTGCCAAGCTTCTAAGAAATAACGAGTTTCAGAAATATCAGCAAATATTTTTTCAACCAATCTTGATGATACTTGATGGTCATGATCAGTACACAAATCCCAATTGGCTCACCAAATTGTGTTCTTCTAGGTTGAAACGTTCGTCTACAGTACCAGGTTTTATCTGTAGGTTTCACTTTTTTTTTCTATTATATAGGTAGATGAATTTGGAACTCTAAATCCAACATGGTTTGTAGCAGCTCTTTGAAACTTGACAAAATAAAGAGTTCTCAGTTTTGTCTCTATTGTTGTCTCCTCTTCAAGTAGCCCTAGGCACACACTGTGGAATAGCACTTTAATTGAGATTGGTTGCCAAGCTTCTAAGAAATAACGAGTTTCCGAAATACCAGCAAATGTTTTTTCACCCCATCTTGATGATACTTGGTGGTAATGATCAGTACACAAATCCCACATGGCTCTCCAAACTTTGTTTTCTAGGTTGAAGCGCTCGCCGACAGTAGTCGTTTTTATATTTAGGTTTCCCTCTGTTCTCTCCCATATAGATAGATGAATTTGGAACTCTAAATCCAACATGGTTTGTAGTCGCTCTTTGAAACTTGCCAAAAAAAACTAGTTCTCAGTTTTGTCTCTATGATTTGTTTCCTCTTCAAGTAGCCCTAAGCAGAGACTGTGGAAAAGCACTTTCATTGAAAGGAGATGCCAAGCTTTTAAGAAATTACGAGTTTCCGAAATACCAGCAAACATTGTTTCATCCAATCTTGATGATACTTGGTGTTAATGACAAGTACACAAATCCCACTTGGCTCACCTAATTTTGTTCTTCGAGGTTGAAGCGTTCGTGTACAGTAGCAGTTTTTATTTTTAGGTTTCACTCTGTTCTCTTTTATATAGATAGATGAATTTGGAACTCTAAATCCAACATGGTTTGTAGTAGCTCTTTGAAACTTGAAAAAATGAAGGAGTTTTCAGTTTTGTCCTTATGGTTTGTTTCCTCTTCAAGTAGCCCTAGGCACAGACTGTGGAAAAGAACTTTCATTGAGAGGGGTTGCCAGGCTTCTGAGAAATTACGGGTTTCTGAAATACCAGCTAATATTTTTTCACCCAATCATGATGATACTTGGTGGTATTGACAAGTGCACAAATCCCACTTGGCTCACCAAATTTTGCTCTTCTAGGTTGAAGCGTTCGTTTACAGTAGCAGTTTTTATTTTTAGGTTTCACTCTGTTCTCTCCTATATAGATAGATGAATTTGGAACTCTAAATCCAACATGGTTTGTAGTAGCTCTTTGAAACTTGACAAAATAAAGGAGTCTCAGTTTTGTCTCTATGGTTTCTTTCCTATTGAAGTAGCCCTAGGCATAAATTGTGGAAAAGCACTTTCATTGAGAGTTGTTGCCAAGCTTCTAACAAACAACGAGTTTTCAAAATACCAGCAAATATTTTTTCACCCATCTTGATGATACTTGGTGGTAATGATCAGTACACAAATCCCACTTGACTCACCAAACTGTGTTCTTCTTGGTTGAAGCGTTCGTTTACCGTAGCAGTATATATTGTTAGGTGTCCCTCTGTTCTCTCCTATATAGATAGCTGAATTTGGAACTCTAAATCCAGCATGGTTTGTAGTAGCGCTTTGAAACTTGTCAAAAAAGTAGTTCTCAATTTTGTCTCTATGATTTGTTTCCTCTTCAAGTAGCCCTAAGCAGAGACTGTGGAAAAGCACTTTCATTGAAAGGAGTTCCCAAGCTTCCAAGAAATTACGAGTTTCCGAAATACCAGCAAATACTTTTTCACCCAATCTTGATGATACGTGGTGATAATGACAAGTACACAAATCCCACTTGGCTCACCAAATTTTGTTCTTCTAGGTTGAAGTGTTCGTTTAGAGTAGCAGTTTTTATTTTTAGGTTTCACTTTGTTCTCTTCTATATAGATAGATGAATTTGGAACTATTAATCCAACATGGTTTGTAGTATCTCTTTGAAACTTGAAAAAATAAAATAGTTCTCCGTTTTGTCTATATATTTTGTTTCTTTTTCAAGTAGCCCTAGGCACAGACTGTGGAAATGCACTTTCATTGAAAGGGGTTGCCAAGCTTCCAAGAAATTACGAGTTCCCAAAATACCAGCAAATATTGTTTCACCCACTCTTGATGATACTTGGTGTTAACGAAAAGTCCACAAATCCCACTTGGCTCACCAAATTTTGTTCTTCTAGGTTGAAGCGTTCGTTTACAGTAGCAGTTTTTATTTTTAGGTTTTACTCTGTTCTCTCCGATATAGATAGATGAATTTGGAACTCTAAATCCAACATGGTTTGTAGTACCTCTTTGAAACTTCATAAAATAAAGGAGTTCTCAGTTTTGTCTCAATGGTTTGTTTCCTCTTCAAGTAGCCCTAGGCACAGACTGTTGAAAAGCACTTTCATTTAGAGGGGTTGCCAAACTTCTACGTAATAAAGAGTTTGCAAAATACCAGCAAATATTTTTTCACCCAATCTTGGATGATACTTGGTGGTAATGATCAGTACACAAATCTCACTTGACTCACCAAATTTTGTTCTTCTAGGTTGAAGCGTTCGTTTACAGTAGCAGTTTGTATTTTTAGGTGTCTCTCTGTTTTCTCCTATATAGATAGATGAATTTGGAACTCTAAATACAACATGGTTTGTAGGAGCTCTTTGAAACATGAAAAATAAAACAGTTCTCAGTTTTGTTTCTAGGATTTATTTCCTCTTCAAGTTGCCCTAAGCAGAAACTGTGGAAAAGCACTTTCATTGAAAGGGTTTGCCAAGCTTCCAAGAAATTACGAGTTTCCGAAATACCAGCAAATATTTTTTCACCCAATCTTGATGATACTTTGTGGTAATGACAAGTACACAAATCCCACTTGGCTCACCAAATTTTGATCTTCCAGGTTGAAGCGTTCGTCTCACAGTAGCAGTTTTTATATTTAAGTTTCACTCTGTTCTATTCTATATAGATAGATGAATTTGGAACTCTAAATCCAAAATGGTTTGTAGTACCTCTTGGAAACGTGACAAAATAAAGGAGTTCTCAGTTTTGTCTCTATGGTTTGATTCCCCTTCAAGTAGCCCTAGGCACAGACTGTGGAAAAGCACGTCCATTGAGAGGGTATCCCAAGCTTCTAAGAAATAACGAGTTTCCGAAATACCAGCAAATATTTTTTCACCCAATCTTGATGATACTTGGTGGTAATGATCAGTATACAAATCCCACTTGGCTCACCAAATTTTGTTCTTCTAGGTTGAAAGTTCATCTACAGTAGCAGTTTTTATATTTACGTTTCACTCTGTTCTCTCTTATATAGATAGGTGAATTTGGAACTCTAAATCCAACATGGTTTGTAGTAGCTCTTTGAAACGTGACAAAATAAAAGAGTTCTCAGTTTTGTCTCTACGGTTTGTTTCTTCTTCAAGTAGCCCTAGGCACAGACTGTTGAAAAGCACTTTCATTGAGAGGGGTTGCCAAGCTTCTAAGAAATAATGAGTTTTCGAAATACCAGCAAATATTTTTTCACCCAATCTTGATGATACGTGGTGGTAATGATCAGTACACAAATCTCACTTGGCTCACCAAATTGTGTTCTTCTAGGTTGAAGTGTTCGTTTACAGTAGCAGTTTATATTTGTAGGTTTCCCTCTGTTCTCTCCTATATTGAGAGCTGAATTTGGAACTCTAAATCCAGCATGGTTTGTAGTAGCGCTTTGAAACTTGACAAAAAAAAGTAGTTCTGAGTTTTTTCTCTATGATTTGTTTCCTCATCAAGTCGCCCTCAGCAGAGACTGTGGAAAAGCGCTTTCATTGAAAGGAGTTGCCAAGCTTCCAAGAAATTATGAGTTTCCGAAATACCAGCAAATTCTTTTTCCCCCAATCTTGATGATACATGGTGGTAATGACAAGAACAGAAATCCCACTTGGCTCACCAAATTTTGTTCTTCTATTTTGAAGCGTTCGTTTACAGTTGCAGTTTTTATTTCTAGGTTTCACTTTGTTCTCTCCTATATAGATAGATGAATTTGGAACTCTAAATCCAACATGGTTTGTAGTAGCTCTTTGAAACTTGACAAAATTATGGAGTTCTCACTTTTGTCCGTATGGTTCGTTTCCTCTTCAAGTAGCCCTAGGCACAGACTGTGGAAAAGCACTTTCATTAAGAGGGGTTGCCAAGCTTCTAAGAAATAATGAGTTTCCGAAATACCAGCAAATATTTTTTCTCCCAATCTTGATGATACTTGGGGGTAATGATCAGTACACAAATCCCACTTGACTCACCATATTCTGTTCTTTTAGGTTGAAGCGTTCGTTTACAGTAGCAGTTTATATTTTTAGGTGTCCCTCTGTTCTATTCTATATAGATAGATGAATTTGGAACTCTAAATCCAACTATGTTTGTAGTTGCTCTTTGAAACTTGACAACATAAAGGAGTTCTCAGGTTTGTCTCTATGATTTGTTTCCTCTTCAAGTAGCCCTAAGCAGAGACTGTGGAAAAGAACTTTCATTGAGAGGGTATTTTTTCACCCAATCTTGATGATACTTGGTGGTAATGATCAGTACACAAATCCCACTTGACTCACCAAATTTTGTTCTTCTAGTTTGAAAAGTTCGTCTAAGTAGGAGTTTTTATATTTAGGTTTCACTCTGTTGTCTTCTATGTAAATAGATGAATTTGGAACTCTAAATCCAACTTGGTTTGTAGTAACTCTTTGAAACTTGACAAAATAAAGGATTTCTCAGTTTTGTCTGTATGGTTTGTTTCCTCTTCAAGTAGCCCGAGGCACAGACTGTGGAAAAAAACTTTCATTGAGAGGGTATCCCAAGCCTCTAAGAAATAACGAGTTTCCAAAATACCAGCAAATATTTTTTCACCCAATCTTGATGATACTTGGTGGTAATGATCAGTACACAAATCCCACTTGACTCACCAAATTTGGTTCTTCTAGGTTGAAGCGTTCGTTTACAGTAGCAGTTTATATTTTTACGTGTCCCTCTGTTCTCTCCTATATAGATAGATTAATTTGGAACTCTAAATTCAACATGGTTTGTAGTAGCTCTTTGAAACTTCACAAAATAAAGGAGTTCTCAGTTTTGTCTCTATGGTTTGTTTCCTCTTCAAGTAGCCCTAGGCACAAACTGTAAAAAAGGACTTCCATTGAAAGGTGTTGCCAAGCTTCTAAGAAATAACGAGTTTCCGAAATACCAGTAAATATTTTTTCACCCAATCTTGATGATACTTGGTGGTAATGATTGGTACACAAATCCCACTTGACTCACCAAGTTATGTTCTTCTATGTTGAAGCGTTAGTTTACAGTAGCAGTTTATATTTTTAGGTTTCCCTCTGTTCTCTCCTATATAGATAGATGAATTTGGAACTCTAAATCCAACATGGTTTGTAGTAGCTCTTTGAAACTTGACAAAATAAAGGAGTTCTCAGTTTTGTCTCTATGGTTTGTTTCCTCTTCAAGTAGCCCTAGGCACAAACTGTAAAAAAGGACTTCCATTGAAAGTTGTTGCCAAGCTTCTAGGAAATAACGAGTTTCCGAAATACCAGTAAATATTTGTTCACCCAATCTTGATGATACTTGGTGGTAATGATAAGTACATAAATCCCACTTGGCTCACCAAATTTTGTTCTTCTAAGTTGAAGCGTTCGTTTACAGTAGCTGTTTTTATTTTTAGGTTTCACTCTGTTCTCTCCTATATAGATAGATGAATATAAAACACTAAATCCAACATGGTTTGTAGTAGCTCTTTGAAACTTGACAAAATAAAGGAGTTCTCAGTTTTGTCTCTATGGTTTGTTTCCTTTTCAAGTAGCCCCAGGCACAGACTGTGGAAAAGCACTTTCATTGAGAGTTGTTGCCAAGCTTCTAAGAAATAACGAGTTTCCAAAATACCAGCAAATATTTTTCACAAAATCTTGATGATACTGGTGGTAATGATCAGTACACAAATTCCACTTCACTCACCAAATTTTGTTCTTCTAAGTTGAAGCGTTCGTTTACAGTAGCAGTTTTTATTTTTAGGTTTCACTCTGCTCTCTCCCATATAGATAGATGAATTTGGAACTCTAAATCCAACTTCGTTTGTAGTAGCTGCTTGAAACTTGACAAAATAAAGGAGTTCTCAGTTTTGTCTCTATGGTTTGTTTCCTCTTCAAATAACCCTAGGCACAGACTGTGGAAAAGCACTTTCATTAAGAGGGGTTGCCAAGCTTCTAAGAAATAACGAGTTTCAGAAATATCAGCAAATATTTTTTCACCCAATATTGATGATACGTGGTGGTAATGATCAATACACAAATGCCCCATGGCTCACCGAATTGTGTTCTTCTAGGTTGAAGCGTTCGTTTACAGTAGCAGTTTTTATTTTTAGGTTTCACTCTGTTCTCTCCTATATAGATAGATGAATTTGGAACTCTAAATCCAACATGGTTTGTAGTAGCTCTTTGAAACTTGACAAAATAAAGGAGTCTCAGTTTTGTCTCTATGGTTTCTTTCCTATTGAAGTAGCCCTAGGCATAAATTGTGGAAAAGCACTTTCATTGAGAGTTGTTGCCAAGCTTCTAACAAACAACGAGTTTCCAAAATACCAGCAAATATTTTTTCACCCATCTTGATGATACTTGGTGGTAATGATCAGTACACAAATCCCACTTGACTCACCAAACTGTGTTCTTCTTGGTTGAAGCGTTCGTTTACCGTAGCAGTATATATTGTTAGGTGTCCCTCTGTTCTCTCCTATATAGATAGCTGAATTTGGAACTCTAAATCCAGCATGGTTTGTAGTAGCGCTTTGAAACTTGTCAAAAAAAGTAGTTCTCAATTTTGTCTCTATGATTTGTTTCCTCTTCAAGTAGCCCTAAGCAGAGACTGTGGAAAAGCACTTTCATTGAAAGGAGTTCCCAAGCTTCCAAGAAATTACGAGTTTCCGAAATACCAGCAAATACTTTTTCACCCAAACTTGATGATACGTGGTGATAATGACAAGTACACAAATCCCACTTGGCTCACCAAATTTTTTTCTTCTAGGTTGAAGTGTTCGTTTAGAGTAGCAGTTTTTATTTTTAGGTTTCACTTTGTTCTCTTCTATATAGATAGATGAATTTGGAACTATTAATCCAACATGGTTTGTAGTATCTCTTTGAAACTTGAAAAAATAAAATAGTTCTCCGTTTTGTCTATATATTTTGTTTCTTTTTCAAGTAGCCCTAGGCACAGACTGTGGAAATGCACTTTCATTGAAAGGGGTTGCCAAGCTTCCAAGAAATTACGAGTTTCCGAAATACCAGCAAATATTGTTTCACCCAATCTTGATGATACTTGGTGTTAACGAAAAGTCCACAAATCCCACTTGGCTCACCAAATTTTGTTCTTCTAGGTTGAAGCGTTCGTTTACAGTAGCAGTTTTTATTTTTAGGTTTTACTCTGTTCTCTCCGATATAGATAGATGAATTTGGAACTCTAAATCCAACATGGTTTGTAGTACCTCTTTGAAACTTCATAAAATAAAGGAGTTCTCAGTTTTGTCTCAATGGTTTGTTTCCTCTTCAAGTAGCCCTAGGCACAGACTGTTGAAAAGCACTTTCATTTAGAGGGGTTGGCAAACTTCTACGTAATAAAGAGTTTGCAAAATACCAGCAAATATTTTTTCACCCAATCTTGGATGATACTTGGTGGTAATGATCAGTACACAAATCTCACTTGACTCACCAAATTTTGTTCTTCTAGGTTGAAGCGTTCGTTTACAGTAGCAGTTTGTATTTTTAGGTGTCTCTCTGTTTTCTCCTATATGGATAGATGAATTTGGAACTCTAAATACAACATGGTTTGTAGGAGCTCTTTGAAACATGAAAAATAAAACAGTTCTCAGTTTTGTTTCTAGGATTTATTTCCTCTTCAAGTTGCCCTAAGCAGAAACTGTGGAAAAGCACTTTCATTGAAAGGGTTTGCCAAGCTTCCAAGAAATTACGAGTTTCCGAAATACCAGCAAATATTTTTTCACCCAATCTTGATGATACTTTGTGGTAATGACAAGTACACAAATCCCACTTGGCTCACCAAATTTTGATCTTCCAGGTTGAAGCGTTCGTCTCACAGTAGCAGTTTTTATATTTAAGTTTCACTCTGTTCTATTCTATATAGATAGATGAATTTGGAACTCTAAATCCAAAATGGTTTGTAGTACCTCTTGGAAACTTGACAAAATAAAGGAGTTCTCAGTTTTGTCTCTATGGTTTGATTCCCCTTCAAGTAGCCCTAGGCACAGCCTGTGGAAAAGCACGTCCATTGAGAGGGTATCCCAAGCTTCTAAGAAATAACGAGTTTCCGAAATACCAGCAAATATTTTTTCACCCAATCTTGATGATACTTGGTGGTAATGATCAGTATACAAATCCCACTTGGCTCACCAAATTTTGTTCTTCTAGGTTGAAAGTTCATCTACAGTAGCAGTTTTTATATTTACGTTTCACTCTGTTCTCTCTTATATAGATAGATGAATTTGGAACTCTAAATCCAACATGGTTTGTAGTAGCTCTTTGAAACGTGACAAAATAAAAGAGTTCTCAGTTTTGTCTCTACGGTTTGTTTCTTCTTCAAGTAGCCCTAGGCACAGACTGTTGAAAAGCACTTTCATTCAGAGGGGTTGCCAAGCTTCTAAGAAATAATGAGTTTTCGAAATACCAGCAAATATTTTTTCACCCAATCTTGATGATACGTGGTGGTAATGATCAGTACACAAATCTCACTTGGCTCACCAAATTGTGTTCTTCTAGGTTGAAGTGTTCGTTTACAGTAGCAGTTTATATTTGTAGGTTTCCCTCTGTTCTCTCCTATATTGAGAGCTGAATTTGGAACTCTAAATCCAGCATGGTTTGTAGTAGCGCTTTCCCCTGAGAACTTGATGAGAAACAAAAGTAGTTCTGAGTTTTTTCTC